>NW_009618782.1:311-7107 GCF_000690535.1 Cariama cristata | reverse complement strand
TATATATAAATATATATTATGTATAATAAGATAGATCTATATTTTAACAATTTGGGTTAAACTTCGATCAAGGTATCTAAGTTAAAAAAAGAATTCCAGCATTGACATCCAGTCTCCGGTAAAGAGCATGCCAAGAAATATGAATGCACCTATCTGTACAATAGTTACATTCACCGCTTCTGGTTAAACAATGCTGTCTCCACATCATGGAGATGTGATGGGGAGATGAAGCCATAAAAACTCAATTTTTTTCTCCCTTCCCACCCCAAGTATCAGGACCCATGCTTTCAAACACCAGAGGAACACTCACTCCAAATGAGGCACCCTCCCAGCACCAGCAGTTGCTACTTATTGAGAGGACGAGGTGTTAACACATGTTGGGTTTGGGGATGATCCTTTCAAAGCTTGCTTGCTTTTGCTGCCCTTCACCTCATATACATCAATTGCATTCAACACACTCAGGAGAACCTTATTTTACATGCTGAGCAAGATGATCACCAGCTCACAGGCCAGAGGGAGAAAATAGCTCTTTGGGGCCATGTAGACAGTTCAACAGTGTGTAATTATTCTCCCTGCCAACTGACTTTCTGGTAAAGAAACACACTTGTGTGACTTTCAAAAACCAACTAGCAGGTAAACCTCTAACACAACACTGGAAAACATTAGAGATGTGACAAAATGGCATTCACCAAACACCTCATGATGCTAACCACTGCCAGCTCTTCAGCAGACTAGATGTCTCATCCCAAAGACATAGAAATAAGCTAATGCTTCAGGAGACGTAGCAGGTAGGTTCACAGAGCACCCTGCACACCTACCACAACACAAGGAAAAGAATTTAAAAAGACAAAGACCAAAGCTGCTCCAGGCCAAGCCCATGCTTGAACAGCTCCAGCCCTTCCTCCAAGAGCCAATGCTCAGGCAGGTCGTGAGAAACTCTTGACTGTCTCACTGGAAGATTCTGCATCCACCCCAGGGAGAGGAGGAGGAAAAACAGGCTTTCCACCTCTCAGGATTATGCCAAGAACACCACAGCACCATTAAGAGACCAGTGCAAAGGCCATGAAGTAACACCTCAGAGCTCCTTCCAATGCAGATGTCAGTCTCTGCAATAGCTAACAGCAAATGCACCAGCAGAATTAGAAGGTGCAGAGAGGTTAGACACAAACACTTACTAATCTGTGCCTTCAATAAAAGGAAAAAAAAAAACAAATACCTCCAGAGAAAAAAAAGTGAGAACACAGGAAACTGCTATCTTAACAGGCTGACAGCATGACTGGTTACACAGGCAGCACAACTCAGAAAAAAAATCCAGAGCTAAACAACACTTTCCCTTGTCACTTGTCCCAGTGGGACATGGTCTTTCAGTTGAACCCCGTTCTGCTTTGCAGAAGCAGACCACTGCTATGACCACTTTGTCAAAATACTCTCCACAACCTCAGCGCACTGTACACTTTGCAAAGAAAGCCACTTTGCTGTTGTCTTCTGACAGTCATCTCACTAATTGTCTATCCATTTAGTTTCAAGTCAGACAACTTTTTTAGATGAATCTTCCTCTTCCAGTTTGTCTGTATGGCAAGCCTGTGAAGTAACTTAACACTCAGAGCAGGGCAGAAAGCTTTGCTGGTTTGTATCCTTTATTACACATAGCTATACCACTGCATTCATATTCCACACAACATTAAATACTTCCCTGAGTACCATTTAATCGTTGAGGTGAAAGAAATGTGCACCAAGAGAACCAGCTCCATATCCTGGCAGTCAGAAAGCTGCTGTCACATACAGACCAAAGTCCAATATCTCAGGTGTCCTCCTTCAGATGCAAGTTACTTGAGGCTATTCCCTTTGTTTTCTATTCCAGGAGTTTCTAGATGTCAGTGTACATGTTTCAGCACTGATTTTATACCCCATAGCAGGTAGGTCCCCAAGAGTAGACAGCTCTTGCCAAGCAGAACAAATCACACTTTTTGAAATACTAAAATTCACAGTATACAGCTGCCTCTGAATATCACACTTCATTCCGCTTCCTATAGCTGCAATTGCAGCAACTGGAAGCTACCTTGTTACCTCCCAGGCCATTAATTATTTAGAGAGCAAACACCTCTCCAGAGAGACTCAAGTATCAATTATTTATACCTTGAGCGGGAAACAAAAACCTTGAAAACAGGGAAAAGATTTCTGGAAAAGGCTGTTGGACCACATGAACAAATTTGGTTTTGTACACTGGCAATCTGTCTGAAACAATGAAAAGATCAAAATAAAATAACCCATAAAAAAGCCAAAAGCTCATATGCACACACAAGCTCAGGAAGTGCCTGAGCCCACAAGTGCCAAAGGAATAGCCCCAACTACACCAGGGAGCTTCAGCACAGGTCTTCACAGGGAAGACCTTTATCAATTTGTTATAAATGCCTGCTCTGTAGACTGGGACTGTAAAACAGGGAGAAGCGCCTTTGTAATACCAGGACAGCATTCAACAACGCTTACTGCAAAGACCAAGAGGAAGCAAAGCCCCATGTTTACTACACCCTTGCCTTTCACATTCAGGTTTAGGATTAAGAATGAAGACAGCCCTAAGATTTTCAGCTTTTGCACAGACTTCTAAAGACAAGGACACAGAGACAGCTCTCCAAAGAAACATATGTAAGCAGACACTGGATAAGAACAGAAATTCATTCACTTACATATATCACGTAAAACGAAAGGGATAAAACACTGTTGCTTTGCTCCCAAAAAGGAAGAGAGAGAAGAAACACTGAAGCAAAACAAGTTCTGGTCTCCCCTTCCAAATAGGGGCTGAAGCACACTTTTGAACCAGAAAGGAAAATAAGCTTACTCTTAAATCCTGCTAAGAGCCCTGGGTTTGGATACAGTTCCTCTTGTGGTCAGCATATTTTATTTGTTTGCTAAACATTTTCTGCATAAGCGCTAACAGAATCCAGGTGTGAATAATCAAGCAGAATGATACCTCTCCTCTCTCAAAAGGCTTCAAATTCCAAGATTCATGTCAGATTAGCAAAGGCGGCCAGCAAAAGCCTCGCCATTCAAATCAGTGGTTTCAACTGCCAACACCACAATCCTGTCAATATTTGAGGATCACCATTTTCTGCAGGTTAAATCTCCTTTGCTGTAATCCTCACCTGTGACATGCCTAAAATAGGAGAATTTACCCAACAATGATTTTTTCAGCTCACTGATCATTCTGAAAACAGGTTTTGTTCATTCAGAATAAAGAGAAGCTGGTTTACAATGCAAAAAACACAAGATGCTCAACTATATTTAAGTAATTAAATTGTGGTTGTTTTCAAAACTAAGTCATCTGAACCTAGATGCTTCAGTTTTCCCCCTTTCTTTTTTTGATTGCTGGATTAAAATCAGATCTCAACCTTTTCGGGAGGACCCAAACTATCAAACTTTAAAACCCACACATACCTAACCTTGATGAGCTTTACCCCGATCATCTCTGACATTGTTCTTAACCTTTCCTTTATCAAATGCTTTCGGCTGAGCATGAGCCAAAGGGCCAAGGAGAAGGATCCTGCTCCTGCCCAAGCTGCGCTACGGGCTGGAAGGCTGCATCAGTACCCTCACACAAGCATCCAACACCACAGCTCTAGAAGAGCCATAGATTTTAGGACTGTGCAATACTAGTGAGGAGGACACATGACTACCCGTTGGACATAAAGTCAGAAGCCTTCTCCCCTAGCAATAGCCCCTGACATTTACTCTGAGGTAAAGAAAATTCTTGTTTGAGAGTTTGATTTACTTTATCTAAGGTACTTCACCTTAAAGCAGCATAAGAACCATAGAATGCTCATGGATTTTGTGAATCGCAGCCTTGGAAACACATCACAGATGCCCAAGTACAAAAGTCTGTTCTACCAGAAACAGGAAGTTTTGACCCAGGAAGCCACAGTGCAAAGCAGCATGGCACAAAAAGCCCACAAGTAAAAACATTCTTGATTCACATACGAGTGACACATAAATGTCTCCTTTGTCTGGTATCTGAAACCCACATATTTCACCATACCCCACCCAAATGGAAAATTTTTTTGTAAAAGCAGAAAATGACATAAAAGGAGGATCTGTAGGAACAGTTTTAACAATAGCTGTGAACTCCTCTTACCCCCCCCCCCCACCTCAATGAGATTTCTAATCTAACAGTGATATTACAACAAAAGTTTAATTTATTCACGTTCAGCATTGCTCAAACTGTGCCATACCTAATACACCATGGGAAAATCGAAGACTGAGAATTAACTGTAGGAATTTGTCAGCAGAAAAATCCCCCTGCCTCCCTTGTTTCCCAAAACATCCATTTACAGGTAATGGCCAACTGGTAGTCACACACCAAAGCTTCATAAACTAAATATAACTACCCTCTAAGAAAATCAGAGGTCAGACTCAAGACAAAACAATCTAAAGCATATTTCTCAGTTATTCATTAGAAGTTAGCCTATAACTTAAACTTCTTCATCCAGTTTATCTACACATTCGCATCCAGATATGACCAAATTCATAACACACCATGTCAACAATTTTCTTGCTACATCTAAGAGCAAAAAGTTACATCTTCAATATCAAAGTACCCCAATTTGACAGCATTTTAGGCCTCAGAGCAAGGGCTTTTTATGATTCTTTCATTAAGTACTACAAGGCCTAAAGCTAGCAAAAGGTAGCCCAGAACATACCCCATTTCAGTCCTGTCAGGTATGTTACCTATATGAAGTCTCTTGCACAGACACCGCTCCTAACAAAAGATAATTTTTTTCTTTTCTGTCACTCCCTCCCACCCCTCAAGGGGCAGTGAAGAGAGGAAAGAGGCTTTAAACAAGAAAACAGCATAAGATTAATTATTCTACAATGCACTAAATGTCAGGCAAAGCCTATGCCCAGAGACAAGAATAACACTCAATTAAGTCTCAAGTGAGGTTTCTTCTTACCAGGGGACTGGAGATAACACTTCAACACAAAGGAAGCTAACTGTATCAGCTTACACTAAATAAAAATCACACAGAGCACACACAAGAGCAACTTTCAATGATTTTCGTTTAGTTCTAGACCTCACCTTTAGCAAGTCCATCTATGAGCAAGCTCAAAAAAAATTAAGCAAAACGCCAACCATGTAACTCCCTTGCACATTGTTTTTCAACACTACTATAAGTGCATTCCCGAACTTTTGGAAAGCTATTTCTAAAAAGTGCTGTTTCAGTGGCATTGTAATTTTGAACACAAAAGACTTCTAAGGACAGGCAACATCACTATGTTCTCCCCTTCTGACCCCACAAGAACAGGGCTAAAAGGACATACATCACACCCTAAAAATTACCTTCTTCCAGTGTCATTAGCCAGAGGATAAAGAACACCATTCCACTAACACAGATGTCCTGGGTTTGTTTAAAAAAACCAACCAAAACACAAAAGCTGCAAAGTAGTTTCCCCCATAGCTCATTCCTACTTTACACCAATAACTAGACTTGAATTCCCATCTGACCCTCTTCTCTCCTCACACAATTGTTCTGTCAAGCAGAGAGTGGTAGCATCTCAACCATGCACACCCAAGCATTTAAAGTTCCACACATTTATTCTAAGTGTAAAGTGGCTCAGGAAGCTGTAAGAGCATGTGAGTACTGAGGCCTAACTCCCTGATGGAGATAGCCATATCTACGACACGACTATCGCGACTATCACCCCACTGAGCATTTACGAACAAGATATACCCTGTACTTCCGTGCTTTAGGAGCTGGTTTCCTTCCATTTTATCCAGAGCTCTAGGTCACAAGCTTTATGTCCCTATCAAAAAAAAAAAAGCAGTGCTGGAAAAAATCTTATCCTGTCAGTTATCTTAAAACACCCTTCTCTCCACCACCACCTTTGAATACCTACTAAGAAAGGGAAAACCAACACAAGTAATTTAGCATATTTTCACAGCATTTCCTTCAATTCAGAAAGGCTCAAAATGAAACCACTAAGTCTACATTAAGTATGTGAGGTAAAGTCAGATGTACATTTAACAGCCTTATGCAGATACTCTCAAAGTGTAAAGTTTGCGCTACACAAAAAAAGCCAGTATTGAAGTTAGACAAGTATAACACCATGGATTCTCCATAATATCAAACCTTTTCCAGCTTAGCTTAAACTCTCTCCCTAGAAATGCACAAGGGCCATTCCCTTCCTTAAAAAAGTTTACAAAGGGAAAAAACCCACTTTCCCCACATTAACCCTGTATAATGCATTTTATTTGAACTCTCCTCATAGGGTCTGTATGCAGCAGCAGTCACAGACGAGAAATAAAACATTTACCTGAAACTACAAAGACAACTAGGTAGAAGGTAAATGACCAAACAAGAATTGATGATGTGTTAATTATCCAAACACCCCTCCTGAGACCACACGGGAGCTGAAAGGGTGTCAGAGAGGTCCCTCGCTAGCACAGCTTACAAGTAATTAAAGTTAAAAAAAAGTTACAGGCCTCAATTCTCACACAGACGGAGCAGTTGCCTCGGCTAACAGCAATGCCTGGACTGAAGGCAGGGGCTGGCAGCAGCGGGTGCAACGGCGAAGGAGCAGGCAACGCCACCCTGCAGCTGCAGCACCCCGAAAGGCCTTTTTTTTAAAAAAAAGGAATTATTTTTCTCCCTTGTGGCACCTCACTCAACGAAGCAACTTCGCGTGAACTCCCAGAGGAAGCCTCGCCCGGCCTCTCCGGCTTCCTTTAATGGACAAGGACAATGGCAGGGGCTCGCCATAGCCCCGCGTCTTCGGGAAATTTATGAAGCCTGAGGGCTGCTGCCCG
>NW_009618782.1:0-267 GCF_000690535.1 Cariama cristata | reverse complement strand
TGCACCCTCACTCAAGGAAGCAACTTCGCGTGAACTCCCAGAGGAAGCCTCGCCCGGCCTCTCCGGCTTCCTTTAATGGACAAGGACAATGGCAGAGGCTCGCCATAGCCCCGCGTCTTCGGGAAATTTATGAAGCCTGAGGGCTGCTGCCCGCCCCGGGGAAGGGCAGCCGGGCAGCGCTTGCCCCCCGCCCGGTTCAATGGCTGCCAGCTCCCAGGGGATGTTGCAGGGGAGAGCCGTGCTCCGGGTGGGGGTCAAAACGCCGGT
>NW_009618781.1:1510-7231 GCF_000690535.1 Cariama cristata | reverse complement strand
CACTCCATCTCTGTACGTGGATTTAAAATTCATTAATACCAATGAACTGGAGATATTACTCCTATCTGAAAAAAGAGTTTCTTAAATCAATGTCAGCTGAAAGCTTTGGTCTTCACTGGTGTGTTTCACTGCTACGCCATGCACAAGCGTAATCACCAGAATGTCTTCTCTGCACCAGAGGGCCAGAACCCTTTAGAACCAAAAACTGAGGACTGTCTCTAGGGAAAATTCCATTTTTTATTTTTTCACTCATCATTTATTTACAAATACACATTATAACTTTTATATACATTGCACATTTACATGGTAGAAAAGTACAAAACTATATATTTAAATGAATTTATATTTAACTCGCCATGTTTGAAAATATAAAATTGCATCAGAAAAAAAGTATTATGAAAAGCAAGAAACTTGAACTGATGAAGCTTTGATATAAATTTTAGTGACACACTCATTGGTAAAAGAAAACTTTGAAAGTGGTACTGCAAGACCATCTTAAAGGAAACACCTGATGAAACACTTATGCATGTTACAAAAAAATAAAACAATAAAAATAAAATAAAACCTTTATTCTTATTACAGTTAGCCCTGTAGCTATTAACCTTCATAATCCGATTTCTTTGGGTCCAGAATTCATATAGTACAGTATATACGCTCAGCACATTGAGATCACTTCAGTACGTGATGTGATCAGAAGTAGAGAAAAAGCGAAGTGGAAGAAGTTTCCTTAAAGATCGCCTCACTGCACCCTGGAAGTATACTTAAGTCAGTTACAACGCCTTTTGGTCAGTCAAGATTCCTTGTAAACAAAAACCTGAGGGATCTTTTTATGTACAGAACCGGCAAGAAGAAACTCCAATAAATAAATGTAACAGAAACTGACATGCAAGTTTGTTAAAGTGGAAAAGAGTTAACATCAGTGAAACAAAGAGATGAGATGAGATCATGTGGGTAAGCTCGAAGGAATGGACTTTTATAGTTTACAAGAAAAAAGGAAAGTTTTACTTTACAAGCAAGAGACCTCACAATAAATAACACTGCTCTTCCCGTAACGAATAAATTTCTTCAAAAAACAAGGTGTACAGTCAACCAGACATTTTATGTATAAATTATAAAACATGACACAGTATAAATAAATGTCTACGAGACTCAACTATATGTATACTTTTTTTCTCCCCAAAATAAATAAGCATACACTTATTTACAGTATGGACATTGATTTCGTGCCCAATGGCTGTTCCAATAGTGATGGAGGTTTTACCACTCTAGAATGGAAGATATAGGAAAGCTGTAGTCCTGGTCTTCATCTTCCTCTTCGTCCTCTGGGTCTTCATTAATGGCTAGATGGGGGAATACAGGGGAGCTGTTGTTTAAATAAGGACAACAACAGCGCAGAAGCAGCTCAGTGCATGTTTTCAAAGCGCTCTGAACAGCCATAATACAGCGTTGCATTTTATGCGACTTGTAGTGAGATGCTCTTTGGCATCTGCTGTTATGCAATAAGGTTTTTTATACATAATCTATGAAGCCATAACTGCAGAAAGTTCTGAAGAATCAATGGTTCAGGTTTTATTGGCAGATTCCTGAAATCAAATAAAAAGCGCTCTTGTGTTCTAGGTTTAACTGCTTTGTGACCTTCATTCAGAGTTAGTAGAGGCAACTGTGCTAAACCAGGTGCCCATGTGCTACCATTAAGCTTGTTCTTTTGGACTGAGTTAGAGTTTATCCGGGTGTTAATAAAGCAATCAGCGAAGCACACGAGAGCAGACAAAGTAGGAAAAAAAATGCTAGAATTACACTCATAGGGAAACCCCTTTCTGACAGAATGACTTGTCCTCAGAATAGCCCCAAAACCCCAACTGGAAGGCCAACTGGTTGTTGGAGGTCTATGGCATTTTATCAGTAACCAAAGTGTGTGCATGATAGATACATACTTATATGGCACCTGTACCATATCTCGAATCTCTAAATCAAGCTTTCTTATGTTTAAAGGTGTAAGTCTTCATTACCTAGAGATTGCCTTCAGAAGCTTAAGTGTCTGCAGAGTTAAAAATCTCACTTACAGTTGCAAGATCCGGAGTGCTTTACTTCTAGAAGCACACCCATGGAGCAGGCTGCCTCTTTCATGGCACACTCGCTTGGGTAAGTTGTGTTATCACTGGCACAGACTGCCTCGTCTGACTTGCTTTCAGGGCATAGCTCATCGCAGAGGGCACACCGACCTCTGCCAACCTTAAAATCCCACAAGCATTTCTTCCCAGCACTGCACTGAATGTCTTCACAGGATTTGGCTTCTAAAAATATACACAGGATACTAGAGGTAAGTGAAAAGACAAAGAAAAAAGAAAAGCAACAACGAACAGCCCCAAACTCCCTTTCCCCTGTGAACTGTGAATAGACAAAGCTCAGATGCAGTAGATGTGATGATACTTGCTGATTTTGCTCAAGCAAGTAGTCCCTTGGACACCATTGCCTGTCTATATGTGGGGGAGGAAGGACAGCTGTGCCAGCAGAGCTTGGCCCTGGGAATACAGAATTACATTTGCCTATTGTACATGACTTTCCTGCTCTGTTTGATGTCGGTGGAAATTCAGCTCCCCAAATTAGCCATAAGTGCTGAATTTGGCAACAACATTCAGTGTTTCTAAATCAATTATTTTTAAACTACCCACACAGAGTCGTTGTCTACAAGATTGCAAAGGGAATTCACCTCAACCTATGCCACCTAAAAGCAGCCTGAGATTCCCCTGAATTCAGTTTGAGGGGCAGAGGCTGCCCTGAAGGTGCTTCCTTGTAACATGCTTCACTATCAGTCCTTCCTGGAAATCACAATACAAATTGTCAGGATGCACAGAGATTATTTTCCTGTCTTCACCCACCCACTGTCTCCAAACTCTGCAATATTTCTGAAGAGGAAAAAGTGATCAGATGTTTCCAATTAAGTTAACGCAAGCCTTGCCAAGACCACTTGAAGACAGCTGTTTCCAGGAATCCAGATCCACTGAATATCGAGACCCTGTTACACTGTAACCATGTCATCATCTATTTAGTGGTGGGTACCTCTCCCTTGGACACTAATGTCAGCCCCCACAGCCATAGCAAGAGAAGCTCCCTCATCCCTTTCACTGTTTTTCTGGGGCAAAGCTCACCTTGGCTCGCCTTTTCCTGGAAGGGAGCACTAACCCAGGCTGCTGGAAGTCTGTCCTCCTCCCCAGCGCTAACTACATCCATCCAACTGCACGCATGAGACTCTGAAACAGCTGATAGAGGAAGCTCCCCCCCCAACCTTACCCTCTGACCGAGATACCTACTGATGCATTTTCCTTCGTAGGCTAATCCAATGGATCTTCCCAGTAGGCAGGTAGCTTTCCTCAGGTGGCAGGCACTGGCGTAAGTTATGCCGTCATTCCCGCAGAGATATTGTTCAGGGGAGGTAGGCTCTGGGCAAATTCGATTACATGTCACGCAGTAGGCATTATTAGTTTGGTCAACCACACATGTGGAGCTGCCTGGGCATAAAACATCCCTACAGGTCTCTGAAATAAAGACGGAAACACACAGTGATTAATAGGAGATCCCAGGGCCCCAGCGAGGAGTGAATGGGTGACGCAATGAAAGAAATGATCAGATAAAAGCCTTCAGCAACTCTCCTCATTTAAGGGCTGCTGGAGGAAACCTTCCCATCTCAGGGTAGCTAGCGGGACACAAGTGCTGCTAGACTGTGGGAAGCTCTTATCCAGCTACATCCTTGTCTGTTGAGCATGGTTTAGTTACTGTCTCCCAGCATTTGGAACATCACTCTGGTTCCTGTGGGGAAGTACGTCCAACAGCTCCTCCTCCCTACACTCAGACACACACCCTTTGGCATTTGAGGGAGATCAGATTAGATTTGCAAACCTACTTTTGCATTTGCCCTGATACTGGACTTCAAGTTCGGGCTGTTCTTTACATCTGGCTTTGAGAAGGGCACACTCGTTCCTGTAGGTTTTCCCATCTAAGCCACACACAGGGCCCTTCCAAGTGATATTAGAGCAATCCGGAGCACAAACACACCGAGGTTTGTTCTTCTTGTTCATTTTACATTTCTTCCCGGCTCCACAGTCCACGTTCTCGCACGTTTCTGATGGAAGGAAAGAGGCACCACTTTAGTACCGAGCATGAAGGACAGACCTGGTGTCAAAACTGCTTAAAGAAAAAAAAAAAAAAAAGACACCGTGACCCCAGAGCACAGAGAGAAAACACCTTTCCCTCCCTTCCAGGAAACACCGCTTGAGGGAAATTTCCCCCGCCGGCCAGGGCAGGTGGCTCCTCTCCTCCCCACGATGGGCGCGGCGGCCGAGCAGAAACGGGGGTCCCCTCACTGATCCCGGGGCTGTTACGAGACGCCCCTCAAAGCCCCACCAAGGAAGAAAGCGGGAGGACGGCACAGCCTCACACACCCCCCGCCGCCCTCCAGCTCCCCGTCCCCGCTCCCCCGCGCCCAGCCCCGTCCCCGCCTGGACCGCTCCTCAGCAAAGAGCAGCTCGCCAGCACCCCCCTCACCTTTGCACGGGATGCAGTTCGGGGCTCCCCCATTAAAAATCATCCACTTAAAAAGCGTGTTGTCGTTGACGTCCTCTTCCGTCCACGAAGTTGTCAGGCGGCCGGTCTTGCAGCACTCCTCCTTGCTGAGGTCGGTTTTGTAGAGGACCGGGCAGCGGCCGTTCCGCGCCTGCCGGAGCCAGCAGTTCCCAGCTGCGGGACGGGGACCGGGACCGGGACAGGGACGGGGACGGGGACGGGGATGGGACACACACACACACACACACACGGGTCGGGAGAAGACACCCAGCCGGATCAGTGGCAGTCACCAGTGACCCAGACACAACACGTGCGCCTTGCAATGACTTTTACTAGACTGTTTACTTTAATTTGTCCCGTTTCATAACCCGCGGCTACTCCGGCCCATTTGGGAGTTGTTTTTTCTTTTTTTAAAAAAAAAAAACAAAACCAAACCAACAACCAAAACAAAACCAAAAAACCACAACATAACAAACCGAATAAAAAAAAAAAAAACGAGAAAGAAAGAAAATACATGATCAAAACAAGACGAGGCAGTTTTCGGAGGTATTTACTCCATATGTAGAGCAGAAGGAGCACTGCCGGCACGTGACAGAGGCTTGGAAAAGATTTTTAGGGAATAAAAAGAAAATCGCGCTTGCAAATTCCTTCCTCCTCCCCCTGCCCTCTCTTCCTCACCGCGGCTGCACAGCAGCATTGTTTTAGTGCCGCACACAGTCTCAAGTCCCAGCCCATTTTGCAATCTCCACGAACTGGGAACATTTGCTGTTAGTGAAGTCTTTCGAAATCTCCACATTTTGCTGCGTCTATTAACAAATGTCTTTCCTTCACTAAAGTAAGCCTGCAGAGCTCCAAAAAAGTGAGTGAAGTACATAAAATTCAAGGGCACATAGAGTAGGAGGTCCCTACAGAGTTTTAAAAATCGACCAAGCCGGAAAAGTTGTAGGTGCCATCTCTCCCACAAGCATTTCAGAGTGCGCTGTCCTTAAACCGGATAGAGTGGGTTTTGTTGGGGGTTTGCGTTTTTTTTTTTTTTTTTTTTTTTTTTTTTTTTTTTTTTAACTAGTATCCCTGTTATTTGTGGAGTCAAGCCAAGAACATTAGTCCAAGCAACTCCCCCTTTTTTAGCTGGAGAGTTTTGGTTGGGATGAGTCTCTCGTG
>NW_009618781.1:1116-1426 GCF_000690535.1 Cariama cristata | reverse complement strand
TTATGTGATAGAGGGTTTAATGTCATCCCCTTGAAAGGGAAAAGTAAACTCCCACTGGCAGTAACAGGAACACAACTGGGCCTAATGCGAGAGAGGCATGAATTCATTAAAAAAAAAAAAAAAAAAAAAAGTTTTGCGTCTTACAGTTGCCTACATTAGATTAATTTATGCTCTAACTCGGTAGTGAGGGAGAAAAGAAAAAAAAAGGAAAAAAATATAAAAGAAGCAATGCTAAGACATCCAGGTTGTGGTTGGAACACGGTGAAGATAAGGGACCCCCCCCCCCCCCCCACCCCAAACAACAACACAA
>NW_009618781.1:0-1058 GCF_000690535.1 Cariama cristata | reverse complement strand
CATGGGAAAAAAAAAAAACAAAACACAACATAAAACTTACTTTAAGCACACTCATCAGTGCAGGAGAATTTACAACACTAATATTTATTCAGGAAAAAAAAAAAAAAAAAAAAAAAAAAAAAAGAAAGGAGGGGGGAGGAGGAAATACCAATATTAAAGGAATGTCCGGAAAATGACCACTTATTGGTTTCTAAAAACGTCAGCTGTAATCGTGGGGCTCCCCATCACCACCTCTCCTTCCGTCAGGCAGGCGAGATAAAAATCTGAGCTAAATTACCAACAAACTTTGAGCACTCATTTGGGAGCCGAGACTGGGAAAGTTCCCTCGCGATGCTGCTCTTCATTCATGCTGTATAATAACAAGAAATAGCAAGAAACATCCTCGTCTGTCCTATGTGCCAATGCAGAGCAGCGCGAAGACCCGATCAAAAAAGGAATCTAAATGACACCTCTGCACCTCGGTACAAAGCAATCCCATGCCCGCAGTTAACTTCTGTCCTGTTGGACCTTGGAGAGAGGCGTTTAACACCGCAAGCAAACTAAACCGTGCCCGAAAGACAGATAACAATAGTAATAATAAAGAAACATATCCGCGAATAAAGAGTCTGGTCTTACCCTGCACTGTGTGATCTTCCATGAAGTGGCACAGAAACATCAGGAGTAAGAGCATGCCCGGGTGGATTCTCTGATTTAACATCCTCAGTAGAGCAGGGAGTGAGAGAGACACAGAAACAGCGTGAGGGGGAGTAGGGAGAGGGAGCGAGCACTAGCCAGCCTGCTTATGATCGCTCTATTGAATGAACGTCAGGCTCTGAATGCAGTCTCTCTTTAAATCTATACGGGGGTCTTAGCTGTCTGCGGTGGGCGGTCTCCTAATGTGTGTGTGTGTGTCTCTGCTCGGGGGTGGGGAGATTTAAAAAGTTCAGTGTGAATCAGGTGACATTTTCCACCTTCTGGAAACCCTCGCCAATTATCCGCTGTAGGTGCACGCACGCAGAGGCGCGCACCGGCGCGCACCCGCGCAGCCCCACGCCAGCCCTTGCGCGGCGCAGAGGCCG
>NW_009618780.1:0-817 GCF_000690535.1 Cariama cristata | reverse complement strand
GACAGCCACAAGGCTAAAGCCAAGTGAACACAGGGGAAAGGCGGCACGTTGTCTCTTCCGGAGAAAATATTCCAACGGCTCTTTTCAGAGCCACCCACAAAATCATAAGAGAGCTCAGTTATCCGCACTACAGTTATGCCGTTTTATATGAATTACTCAACCCATGTTGTTTTGTCTAATTTTCTCCATGTTTATTAACAGTATTTTTGGCTCGGTGATAGTAGCAACGCTTTCCATGTTTCCGTTAACGCAAAGCTGTACCAAAAACGTCCTCCCAAAGCAAGTTCTTCCCGGTATGGGGTATTTTCCGTTTAGTTCTTATGCCAGAGAACACGGGAACGCTGTATTTCGGTGCGAGCTGCCGTCCCTCCCCCCTCTTCCGCGTCGTTGTTCTGCGGGAGCGGCTGACACCGCACCGGCGACGCGGCGCGTAATCGGCTCCGGCGACGGGGGGAAGGGGCAGCGGGCCGGGCTCTCCGCTGGCCAATCCTTGGTCAGGGCGGGCTTTTTCAATACTTAAAAGCTCTTTCTCATCGGGGACAAAAGGCACGGGAGAGCTCAGGGCTATTTTCGGGTCAGTAAGGGAACCCTCCCCTCCTCCCTCAAAGAGACAAAACCTTTTAAGGAGACACCTCAAGAGAGATAATACAATAGATTAGACATGGCTCAGTAGTAGCGTGCCTGGCAATCACATTACTTTTGTTACGAAATATACCGTTAAAAAAACATACATCCGATTTTTATGAAAACATTATTATAAAACATTGCTTCCTGGTAGGTCAAACCAATCACTCGGGGAAAAAAAAAAAAAGGTAAA
>NW_009618779.1:0-7036 GCF_000690535.1 Cariama cristata | reverse complement strand
CTTGTGATAAAATATTCAGAGCTTCCTGACAGCGGAGGAAGTTACGGGTAAGAGGGAGGTCCTGCAAGCTCCCAAGGGACTTTTGCCAGGACCTCGGCACCTCCGAAGTTGTAACCCCAGCCCAGAGCTGGTGGAGGTGACAGCTCTGCGTATTCTCCAGGGATGTCACGGGCCCCAGGGCTGAGGCTGCCTGCCTGGGCGGTAAACAGGGCTGCGGTTGCTGTTGGGGGGAGCGAAGCCAGCAGGCATCTCTTGGTGATGTGGTCCTCTTCTGCTGCCGGAGGAGCCGTATATAGGGAAGGAATGTAGAGTTCTTTGCTGGTTCAAGTGAGATTTGGATGAAAAAGGACGGAAAGCATCTTGTCTTCTAAGCCAGCCCTAGCTTACACTGTGCTGAATTAAGCTGAGCATGCCCATAAATGAGCACTGTGGTGTCTTGGCCCTGAGATCGATAAGAAAAGCTCATGGCAATAACTTCTTGGGACAATCCAGCAAGATCTGAGTCTCAGCCTTACTTTGTGCTAGCCTACTGCATTTGTCCAGGGAAAACGGGAGAGAAAGAGTGAAGGGAAAAGACATTTAAAACCCCCCTTAGGCTAAAAGCTTGTGATTGCACTGCCTGAAGTCATCGAGTTTCCTGGTTGAAGAGGTCAGGGGAAAACCACAAGAAAGAGTCGCAGAGACGGGGCTGTAGGGCTTCCACCGCAGGTCCTCGTTGCGTCACCTGCACGCGTGTCGTTGCCTTACGTGTCGTTGTGTGACTCCAGCACGTGGCTCGGCCGGAGCCCGCGGCACCCAGCCAGGTCGGTCCGTACCTCAGCCAGGTGTTTGCCGTGGAGCAGCCGAGCACCCGGATGCCCCGGCACTCGCGTTCGGACATGGATGGGGGACCTCCGGGCTGCCCCCCACGTTGCAGCGTGCCCTGGGTGCATGGCAGCGGGGCTGTCTGGGGCCAAGCCGGGGCAGAGGACGTGCCCCAGGAGGGCTGCTGATGCTTTGCACCACGAAGACCAGGGACCAGACCGGAGCTCCTCCAGAGTAACCCCCAAACGCGTTATTAGTGCCAGGCCCTCAGCGCCAGCTGTTCCACTTTGCTGAACTGATCCGCTCCCGCCGGGCTGCAGTACTTGCGAACGTAAAAATAGATGGAGATGACAGGGAGGAAGGCTCGAGTGTCAGTGGGTCCCTGGGAGAGTGGGCGTCCGTGTCGGGCGGAGGAGAAGGGCGCGTGTGCGTGCAGGGGGGTCGGGGGGCAAAGCCCCATCTTCGCCTGCCAGCCCGGTTTGGTTGGGCTGGATGGGGCCGACCTCTGGTGCAGACAAAAGCTTAAATGGGTGAGAAGGAATTGGATTTTGGAACGTATTAGGTCACTGATTCAGTTGGAGAGCGGCATGCGTCAGAGGTCCAACAATTTGTTTTTAGAAGGGTTTTAAGTATTTATGATTCAAGATGTTTTCCTGGGAGTGGTTTGCAACATGAGCCTCAGCGGCCAGGGTAGGGTTGGGGTTTTACGGGATTAGTCAATGCACTGAGGCTGAAAGGTCTCTAGTAACACAGTAGTTAAATTTGTACTTTTCCACATGGCTGAGCCTTCAAGGAGCTCACCAGAACTGTAAAAAAATGTAAACAGCACTGTGAGCTTTGTGCCAGCCATCGGGCAGGGAGGGGGTTTGCCGGCCCAGGAGTTCTATCACCTACTTTTTTTTTTAATTTTTTTTTTTTCCCCCAGAGTTGCAAATAATCACAAGCAGAACCTGATGACTGTTGCTAATCTGGGTGTGGTATTTGGGCCAACACTGCTTCGACCTCAAGAGGAAACAGTCGCTGCCATTATGGACATCAAATTTCAGAACATCGTGATTGAAATTTTAATAGAAAACCATGAGAAGGTAATGGCTTCACTTGCTTCTTTCGGTGCAATTAATTTATGAAAAAGAATTTGTCTCTCCGTACAAACTGCAGCCCCCGCTCCCAGGGCCCCCCTTGCTCCCCATGGCCAGCGGCACCTGGTACCTGCCCGGTACCTGCACCTGGTACCTGCCCGGTGCTCCTGCCGGCGATGGACACGGATCGGGATACGGCGTGGAGGCTCCAAAACTGGCGGTTCTTGGGCTGTAGTTGTGTAACCAGCGCTGCTGGTAACCAGCCTGTTTTATGGTCATCTCGCTGTGAGTCGGCATGTCCGTGTCTCCATTACAGAAATCCCCCTTTCTTTCCTCTTTCCATTGTTTAATAGGAATTTATCCTTTGTTTCAAGAGAGGTGAACGCTAAAAGAAACTAGTGCGAGACGCAAGGCCTAGGCTGGCTTCTTGCTTTTCTGACTAAATTGGTGTTTATTGAAGTACTGGCTTTATCCACAACGTTGATCGCCTAAATTATGTTGCATTTGTGTTTGTGGTCCATAAGGATGTCCTTGTCTGGGAGGGGGGCAGAGGCGGCCTTGGGGGGGCCGTGGCGGGGGCTGCCCCCCCCAGCCAGCCGCGTGCGGTGGCTGCATGCAAACGGCGGTGCTAAAAAAAATGCCATGTTCTTCTAAATTCAAACAGTTTCCTGGTTACAGTCTTGTGTTTATCTGGTTTTGGTTGGAAAGAAATAACTAATTTGTGCATTCAGGCTGCAAAGAAAGAAGTGGAGGCAGGCTTGCCCCCGGCCGGGGCTGCCGTGGCGCCGTGGCATCGCGGTTCTGACGCGGGGCTTTGCCTGTAGACGTCTTGAACGGGTTTCTTGCAGGTGAAGGTGCAAGGCTGAGCCTCTGGTAGGTGTGGTGTGGGCAGCAGGCCTGGGGTGCGTCTGCATGGGGCTGCAAAGGGGCATCAAATGCACAGCCAGCACGGATGGGGAGGCAGCGTCCGTTGTTGTACGTTCTCAGAGAAATTGCTTCCATGGGCACATAAAGGCCATGGTATTTATTTAGGATGGAGGAGCTATTTTCTTCTCTGAACAGAATGTAATGGCAGTGATGGCTTAATTACGAGCCGCTGTGCAGGGACGTGCGAGCAGCGGTGATGAACCTGCAGTTGTGAGCAAAGCCCGGCTCCCCCAGCCCTGGTCCTGCCTGGAGAAACCGGCACAAACCTCGTGTCGGCCTTCGATGGTCGGCTCCGTCTGTCTGTCATCTCTGTGTCGGTACAGGGGAGCATTCACCGCCTCTCCCTCGTGGCGATGAGCTCTTTGGCTGTGCCGCCAGCATCGCGAGCAACATCGCATCGCTACGAGCGTGTTTTATCGCCCTTCCCCTCGCTGTGCTTTATGGAGCCCATCCCTCGGGGGCCCTTACAGAAACACGTCTTTAGACATTGATTTTTTTTTTCTGCCTGAACCGAGTCGCTTGCTGTGCCAGCCGAGCCCTCCATCAGCTGGCATCTGTGGAGGAATCGATGACAAATTTCTGCAATGATCGCGTCTGGGTGGGCTGCAGGGCTCGTCTTTGCTCACCAGCCAAATTACAGCTCCTGCCCCAGGGTGTCCTGGCACTTCGATGCTTTCCCCCTCCTTAGAAGTAATTTATGACACCGGCAGAAGGGTCAATGTGCAAGTTGGACGCATACATCTGTTGCCGGTGCATTCTGCGGGTGGGTGTACCTGCTGCCTGGGCGCTCGGGTGCAGCGAGGGCTGAAGGCGCGGGGTGCTGGGCTGCCCTTGCGGGGCCGGGGCTCTCTGCGGCTCCCACCTCCCACAAGGATGCTGCGAGCGAAATGCCCGCGAGCCCGTGGCCCCGCTTCTCCAGGGCTCTCGGGAAAAGGTCCTGGGAAGAAGGGAGATAGGAAGAGGTAACTCCGGGAGAGGAAAATCTCTTAAATGCAGTGTTAGTGCCGGTTCAGCTCCCGCTTTAGGACTGTTTTGTTTCGGTGTATTTCTTAATTTGAATTGATTCGAGCTCGTTGAAGGCTCCCCGCAGGAGCTGCCGTAGGTGATTAGCAATATGCAAGTTGCCTCCGCTTGTGCTGCTGGTGCTTTATGTTGTTTTACACCGGTGACTCACAGACACTGTTTGTGATTAAGTACATTCGCAGGGAAAATGTAATTGATTTGAATGGTTCCTGGCAATCAGCAACTGTCTGGTTTTACATTATATTTCCCCAGGTAAGTGGAATGCCTCTCCCGTCAAAATTACTGTTGTCGTTGTGTAACAAAAAAGAAAAGGCAAGCTTGGTGATGACATCTCTTGGTCTGAGTGGCTGCTGGCAGCTTGTTTACACGGTGGCTTCAGTGGGCTTATCTGATTGCCGGGGCCGTGGAGAGGGTTTCAGGGGGGTTACTCAGCGTTCCCGGCTCGCCTGCCTGCCTTTGCAGTCACCCCACCTGCGATCTGGCTCCTTTCCTGCCGGAGATTATCCCTGGGGAAGAACGTTTGTCCCGAAGCCGTACAAGTGTCAGAGAAGATACGGTGCTGATCGTGCCGTGTCCTCACGGATTAACAGGACCTTGTCCTCCCTTTGGCGGTGCCTCCGATTCACGTGGGCCCTGCGCGCCGCGCTGCCGACGCGCCTCGGGAGCGATGTGTGGTTTGGAGTCGTAGTCAACAAAACGGGGACTTTCTGAAGGTTCCCGGAATGGCTGGTAAATTATGGTTTGCTCTGTGTTGCCAGAGCGGCCGACGTAGACCATTAAACCCTGTGTGTAATCCAAAAAGTTAAATCGTTTCTGGAGATGTAACAGGTTTCCAGGTCTTGGATCCAAATGGTTTGTTAGACTCACAATAACAGCAATAAACTCTGGGAGGGTTTTCAGAGCTTCTCAGACGTGTTCTTCTGGAGGAGGTCTCCGTGCATTAAGGTATCGCAGCCCTTGCATTTGTCTCGGCTGCCAGTGGGAGCTGCTGCGCTTTGGGTGATCTCGCATGGCTCGTGCTGAGACCAGATCTTCTGGGAACGTGGAATGGCGTTGGGATGAGAGTAGGAGGGGGGCCTGGGGAGGAGGGGACGGCGGCTCCATTTGCCTGCCCGGTGCTGCAACACCGCAAATGGCAACCCTGAAAAAGCCGAGCGGGAGCAGCGTGCCCGACTCGTGGCTGCCCAGCGCTGCCCAACAAACCAACAAAATGTCAAACTGCTACTTAACGAGATTTATCCATTAGTGATTCTCAGCCTTTTCTGTGTTTGTTTGTGAGTATGATACATTAAGGTAGTGTGTTATAAAATATTTCCTGATTATATATGATTAAATGGATAAGGTGATTTTTCTCCTGTGGCTCTGGACGTTGCCATGATGGGCAAACCAAGAGTGCATCCTGTGCAAAAACAATAAGGATGCTGTGTTGTATGCCTGGTTACGCGAGTGATTGCCATTTAACACCATATTTCTGACTTAAAAATTAAATGTTAGCCAAAAGTAATATTGAAATACTGTTACATCTGACAATTGCAGATGTCCATCCGCATTCTTTTCCAAAGCTTAAATTTTTATAGCTCTCTGGAAAAGGCCATTGTTCTGAAGCGTTACAAAATTAAGAGATCGATTTCCTGTCCTGATGATGTTCCCTCCAGACAAAAGGTTGACCAGGTGAAATGTTAATGCAGCCAGTATTGATGACAAATAGGAGACCACTTTGTGCAGGGAATTACACAGACCCAAACACTAACCTCAGTAAATGGTGGGGACTAATACTAAAGTCAAAGCCCTCAGCACCTCGTCTTTGTTTTATTCTTTTATGTAATTAGCTGAAAAGTTTAGTGATGCTGTTAGCCGTTTTAGCCGGTCCTTGTATAAGACTTAGCACCAACTGACATTTGGAACGTCACGGCAGCTTCTTACTCTCCACCTTCTTCCAGCAAGTCCAGATGCAGCTTTGTGCGTGGGACCACACCAAGCTGTTGGCCGGACCTTTACATGCTGTTATATCGCACCCCTCTGATTTGGGCAGGGCATCTGAGCCCTCTGGTTTTCACCTTCCTGCTAATAAAATGGGCGTACTGGGGCAATTAACACCAAGCATGAGGAGACCCTCCAGTGCGGGGAGGGAAGGAGGGCTCTGATGGAGGGGGCACCATCCCCGGCCCCACCAGCACCCCCAGTGCAAGCGCGGGCGGCCTGGCAGCAGGGAGCAGTTCCTCCGAAACCCGTGGAAAGTGCACGTGCCTTGTCCCTGTCCTTGCACAGAGCAGCCGACGGCTCTGGAGGGACCCCTGGTCCGCAGCCCCCGGTGATGGGGCCAGGGGCGGGTCTGTCTGGACGAGGGGCAGGATGAACGATGTAGCAGCACCTGGATGTGTTTCATTC
Source organism: Cariama cristata (assembly GCF_000690535.1). NCBI lineage: Eukaryota > Metazoa > Chordata > Aves > Cariamiformes > Cariamidae > Cariama > Cariama cristata. The sequence goes on along the minus strand of NW_009618779.1, from coordinate 815 downwards.
AGAGGTGGGAGAGGTATAAAAAAGCCTTTTAACTACCAGCTGAGACGGGGTGCTGCTGGGTCTTTGCTGTTCGGCAGACAGGGCAGAAGGTGGTGTGGAGCCGTGAAATTGCCGCCTGCATCAGGCTGAGCGAGCGAGCACGGTACGGCTGTAAATGTGATTTATGAATCCTGGCTGCTCCGCTCCCACTCTGGCTATTAAACTGTCTCTCTCTCCCCGTTAATTGGACTCTGTGACTGGGAGAGCTATAACACAGGTTTGCGCAGTGAGGAGCATGTCTCGGCTATTCTTGTTAAATTAAAAAATGAAACAAACCTGAGGAACTTTCCTGTGAAGAGCGGGGTTTTGTGCAAGCGATGTCTGAGCTGAGGGAGATGGACTAGGAGTTTTTGGTCCAGCAGTGCTGGTTTCCTTTGCTGCTGAAGAGATCTGTACGCAGTCACGGCAAAGTCGCATTTGCAGTGAGCTGTCTGTCATACAGTTCTTGGGATCTCTCCGTAGACCTTCAAAATCAGCATTGTGCTTTTTAAAAAGTAGCTGTTAATTGACTTTCCTCCATTGTCAGCAGCTAAATTTAGCGCCTATGCTTTGTGCTGCTCAGAGGTGGCAGAGAGAGCGGCTTTTAATAGCCCTGCCTCCGCCTCCACGTTGGTTCTGCTCTCCCTCTCCGGCTTTATCTCGTTGGAGATGCCGTAGTGGGCTGGGGACACCGAGGAGGTTCATGGTTGAAGACCATCCTGGAGAAACACTGGTGTTTCTGCTTCATCAGGAGTCCCTGTCGTACTGTCGTCGCCGCGGCATGCCGGCCAGAGCTG
>NW_009618778.1:214-604 GCF_000690535.1 Cariama cristata | reverse complement strand
AGTTTCTTTTTTGCTCCTAAGATACAACCGTCGCCCCTGCGGTTAACCCTGGTCCCTGCTGATAACGCTTCCCAAAAATGTTTTCTTTTGCCCCCGCAGCTCTCACCTCCACTGTTAACCCTGGTCTCTACTGATAATCCTTGCTAAAAATGTTTTCTTTCACCCCCAGAACTCTCACCTCTGCTGTTAACCCTGGTCTCTACTGATAACTCTTGCCAGAGATGTCTTTTTTCACCCTTACAACTCTCGTGCCCGCTGTTAATTCTGGTCCCTACTGATGACCCTTGCCAAAGATGGGAGTTTTTTCACTTTTACAACTCTCACTTCCGCTGTTAACCCTGGTTGCTACTGATAACCCTTGCCAGAAATGTTTTCTTTCACCCCCACAAC
>NW_009618778.1:0-200 GCF_000690535.1 Cariama cristata | reverse complement strand
CCCCCCCAAACCTCCCCCCGCCATTGTTAACCCTGGTCCCTACTGATAACCCTTGCCAAAGATGTCTTCTTTCACCCTTACAACTCTCAACCCCCCCGTTAACCATGGCCCCTACTGATAACCCTTCCCAAAGACGTTCTCTCTCACCCCTACCGACCGAACTCTCACTCCCGCTGTTAACCCCCGTGCCTACTGACGAC
>NW_009618777.1:1647-2165 GCF_000690535.1 Cariama cristata | reverse complement strand
TCCCCCAGTGCCAGCCACCACGGCCCCTTCCCTCAGCCCCATCCCCTCGGCTGAGCTGGGCACCCTGCGACCCCCAGACCGTGGCTCCACCAATGCCAACACCTCCGTTGGCCTCAGTTTCCTTTCCCTGCTCCATCCCGACCTTGCTCCCATTTCTCCCAGTGGCTCCCAGTTGGACTCGTGCCGCGCCATCCTGATGCGCTGGACTTGATGATCTTCCAACCATAATGATTCTGTGATTCTGTGCGCTGTGGCCCCCAAGGAAACCCAAAATTCAACATCAGAGGGAAGTTTGTGCCCCAGTTTCCTCCAGGAGAAAGCTGTGGGTGCAACTGGGTGAGCTGGGCTGTGGAAGCTGTTACAGAGGGACGTGCCCCACCTTTCCTCGCCTCTTAACTGCTTTAGTATTGAATATTTTCAGGTTTCCTCTGGCTCTATCGGGCCAAGATACCAAAGAAAAAAAAAAAAAGCTGTGATTAATTAAGCTCATGAATTCAAGGCCCGGCCCTTCCCGGTCT
>NW_009618777.1:868-1615 GCF_000690535.1 Cariama cristata | reverse complement strand
CATCACCCAGCCTGGGCTGGGGCGGGTGGCCAAAAACTCCTTCATCCTTTGCACCCCGCCTGGGAGGTGACCCCCAAGTGGAGCCGAGACCCTGCGCAGCCCCTCTGCCCTCACCCCCGTCTGCCAACCAGTCACTTGGGGGTCCAACCCCAAAGCCAGGGCCAAACAGCAGTGGCGAAGCGTGGGTGTTTGTGCAAGCACGTGTGGGTGGTTGTTTTTTTTTTCTAGTAGAGTTACGTGCTTGCTTGGAAAGGTCCCCTCTCCCCGTGGGGTGACACCCCCTCATCCCCAGGTCCTGCTCCCCAAACACCCCTGTCAGTGCTGTCCGGAGGAGGTGGGGGGTCCCATGGGTGATGCTGAAGCCCAGGGCTGGGTGAGTGCGTCACTGCCTGGGTGCTTCCACCGTGTCTCGGTTAGGATGGAGCGTGGGACGTGCCTGAGCTCCCATCTGCCTGATTGTAACAGCAGAACGTCAGGCAGGGCAGCCCAGTCCCCCCACGAAGCCGACGGTGAACGGTGAACGTCTCCAGGTCCAGGGAGGAGCTCCCCCGCCCCGGCCGCAGCCATCCCTCGGGCCGTACCCCTGCATCCCGGAGGAGGATGCTCCAGCCCGGTGTAAATGGAGACTGGGAGCTGCAAAACGGGCACCGGGGTCCCACAGAAGTCACTCGCCCTTCGCAGCCGACGGGAAGGGTTTGTTGGCGTGGCAAGAAAAACCACGCGGTGCCGTGGGGTGCCCGACGTCGT
>NW_009618777.1:0-804 GCF_000690535.1 Cariama cristata | reverse complement strand
CCGGAGCGTCCCCAGATCCAGCCCCAAACTCCTCTTGCCCCCCACAACTTTCTGTGGCTTCGGTAACAGCACCCGCACTGGGACACAGAGCCCCGAGACCTTGGTTCAAATGATCGGTCCTTCCTTAGGGCTGACGGTTCACTCACTTTAAAATAAGTCAATATAGGGATTTTTAATTTTTTTTGTAAAAAAAAAAGACTCAACAAAATGTTACTTGAAAGAATAATTTTTAAAAACATACTTTACCCTTTTTTTTTTAAATTAGGGCTGGATGCCTGAGTGTCCATTTCACACAAAGGTATTTCCCCTTTATTTTTAAAGCACATTTTATTTTTTTGAAAGAAAATTTCTACTTCTGAAGGTGTTTTCATTTCTCCTGTGTAAAATACCTCATCTGATGCAGTTAACGAAGCCTTGAAAGAATAATTTTTAAAAACATACTTTACCCTTTTTTTTTTAAATTAGGGCTGGATGCCTGAGTGTCCATTTCACACAAAGGTATTTCCCCTTTATTTTTAAAGCACATTTTATTTTTTTGAAAGAAAATTTCTACTTCTGAAGGTGTTTTCATTTCTCCTGTGTAAAATACCTCATCTGATGCAGTTAACGAAGCCACCCACAGCCCTGTTTATAATGGAATTTTTCTTTTTTAAAGCACCTTCAGATCTTTTTGAAGGCTGCCCTCAGCTCTCCGGAGCAGGGAATCCACTCCCTTTTTGTACAGAAAAAGCGGAGAGCTCTATGGAAAAAGCCAGCCTGAGCCTCGCTGTGGCTCCTCGTTGGATTCTCAGGTGTGTAATAAAG
>NW_009618776.1:5421-5717 GCF_000690535.1 Cariama cristata | reverse complement strand
CACGCTCACCGCAGCTTTGGGAAGCGGCCCTGGGAGGAGTTTCCAAATGAAGAGCAATGCCCACGGGTGGAAACCCAGCAGCTCGGTGGGGAACCGTGCCAGTAGGCACGATGCATCACAGCCGTGCAAATCAGGCTGCTCCTGACAGCCCAGGGAGTGCAGGTTACCCCTGGAAGAAGTCGCCCCTAGTAAAGCTCACCATGCCCTGCCTGCAGCACCTCGCTGGCCCATCAGGGGCTTCCCACCCCCTGCCCCTCCAGCCAGCGCCAGCTGCTGCTCCGCTGCCCCACGGGGGG
>NW_009618776.1:0-5339 GCF_000690535.1 Cariama cristata | reverse complement strand
CTCCTGCGCCGGCGTGCCGCTGCAGCGGCTGCTCCGGGCGGTGCGGTGGGATTTGGGAAGCAGGTGCAGAAAAGCAGAATTTGGTGAAACCAAACGTTGGGGCACATGGTGGGTAAGGCACCATGTGGCACAGCCGTGTGTGTCCCCCCGCAGTGTGCCATGCCATGCCCTGCTGCAGGGTGCAGCCACGTGGTTTTCTACAACACACGAGAATCTGTCCTCGGGGGTGCAGGCAGGGACCCCAGCCCGCGCTGCCGCCCTGGCACATGGGCCCAGCCCAAGAGCAGCCCCAAACATCAAAGCCTCTTCCCCACAGCCGAGTCCTCCTCCTCTCCCACCCAACCCAAACGCTACTCGGTGCCCCAGACCCGTTAAGCTCCACACGCCCAAACTGGAACAGTCAGAATGATTTAAGAGGTACCAAGGCTGGTGTTTGGTGACAGTTTGTCCTTGCTGGGCTCTAAGGACAAAGTCTTGTTTGCTGATACAGAAGCTTTATTTTCCCCTCGCAGCCTGCGACTCGCGCAGCAAGCCCTGCCGAGGGGTACGAGCCTGCTCCAGGCTGAGGGGACGGGGACCCCGGAGCTGACCCCAGCACGGCTGCATGATCTGCACAGCTTGACCTGGGCTGCTCCGGCTTTTTATCTCAGAGAAACGTGAAAACTCCACGCCTCGGAGCCAAGAAATTCCCTTACTCGAGATGGCCGCATCCTTTCCCGCAGAGGGGATGCACGACGTGTTTCGGATGTTGTCCCCTTGCCTCTTCCAAGCGGGACCAAGTGACTCTGAAGGGTCTGAACCTCTGTTTGTAGGCTGCTGGGGAGTCTCTCCCCCTCACTCTGGCAGACACCACGGAGCATTACCCAAGCACTTTACATCTATCCAATTAACATCTCGTCTACCTTCCAAGGTCTGCAGGCCCCGCCGGGCTGCCGTTGAGCATCCACTCTTCGTTACTGTTCCCCAGCACAAAGGGCTCTGTCCCACCACCCAAACGCCCAGCGTAAGGTTTCACCGCCTGCGACAGCAGAGAGGAGCTGCGTGTCGGCGGGTCAGGAGGAAGCACTGACACCATCCACGGCCATCGTTAGCTCTGCTGACTCACGGCTCTTTCCCCCAGCAGGGAAAACACGTCCGAACACCCTGAGTTTTTCCCACAGCAGCCCACGCTGGCAGACCTGTGGCTGAGCAAGGCGTGGGGGAATACACAAGAGCCCCTTTCTATTTCTGGACCCTGGGTGAGGTGGCTGGAAATCACCAGGCTCCCGGTTCCCGTGGGAAGCCATTAATAACCTCCTAAACACTCTCACATCCTTTAACGTGCGTGCTATTATGGGATGCTGAGCGAGGAGCCATTGGGTTGGTAAGCACACGGGGCTCCTTCCCGCCCGCTGCCCACCAGGCACTGCCAGGACGGTTCCCACCGTGCCCCGGCCCTGGCACGGCACAAGGCGCGACTTTGTGCGCCCGTCCCCACTGCTGACAGCGTATTTGAAAAGGAAATCCTCCCACGTGGCCTCGACGACTGCGAGGGAAATAAAGCCATCTGTTCATTGAGACATGCCTGCTTCAAACCAATTAATATAAAGAGCTTATATTAAAGGATCTCACTTAGATGCAAATCCCCTCTTGTAAACAAACCTGACAGGTCTCAGTCTCTAAGGCAAGTTCCAATCTGATTAGTTACTCCACATGCCTTAAATTCCCCCTTAGAGTTACCAAGGAGTAAAACTGCGAATTCCATCTTTTTGCTGAGATATATTAAGCACTTACTGAATTTCTCCTTGAGGTGCCCTGTTCAGTGGTACCCAGTGAAACTGGGACCTCTCTGGGTGAAAGAGAAGTCCTTTCATTTGTTCCTTTGCACTAGTTGTTCTCCAGACCACCACCCACGCACCACGGTTCGCGACCTCCACAAGAGTACAGCACACACTGCATTTTATCTCCCGCACGTGCACCACTGTGGGCTATTTTTGGATGACTGCCTAATGCAGAGAGCACAGCACAAGGCGCAGAGTTCAGTACGTTAAAAGACAGGAGAGTGAACTAATGAGAAGGGTGTTCGGCAACAGTGTTCTGACCTACTCCGAGCAGCAGCCCTGGGAAGCATCCGTGGGAGAAGTGCTCCGTTTAGGTGAGCTTACCTGGGCGGAGGAGGACTGAGCATCGCTGCAGGAACACCGCACACGGGCTGACTCTACCGACTCTGGAAAAGCAGCTGGATGAGGAAACACCATCATCCCTATGGGGGAAATGCATTTGTTGGCTGATGGTTTAAATGCGGTTAGCAACAAAACAGACCCACAGGCTGCTCCTTCGCAGCTCAAGGAACCCCAAGGAAACTCTCTACGGCTCCTGTCAGCATGAGCCTTTCACCTCCCCAACGATGTCCACTTTTTGTCTCAGGTAATTTATTTGGCTTCTCAGTCCGTCCACTTCCATTTAAACACACAAGCCTGAAAGCTGCCCCAATTGTAGCACAACCTGGCAAAGCTGCTAAGCACTGCGTACCCCTGCCCCTTTCAGCTTCAGCCCTGAGCCCCCCTCTGCTCCTCGCGGCAGTGAAGCGGCACCAGGTCACCTCACTGGGCACATGCCCATCAACAAAGAGGGTTTGATCCTGGGTCAAAACCAGTCTGATTTTTTTCCCTTGCCTTATACATCACTTTTTTTCTATACTGCTTAAAAACAGAGAATGATAAAATTATGAGCTAACTGAACATTAAGAAGTATATACCTCATTTATTTGGGTTTCTTCCCTGTCTTCATAAGTAAAGCAGCGTCCCTAGATGGCACCTGGGGCGTCCACGCAGAGGCCCGTCCTTTGCTTCTCTTTTCTTGCCTAGAGTCAGCATTTGCTCGGGAGGAAAAGTCCCTTTCCCCTAACAGTGATGGAAATTTCCCAACCATGGACAAAGCAACGCAGCCCTGCAGTAGAAGACAGTAAGAGATGAGAGTGAGATGCATTTCTGGAAAGAAAAAAAGTGTTTCGTTAAAGGTCAGCCCGGTTCCTTAGGAGGCTTCCAAAGCTGGCAACTCAACTCCTCGTCCCGGCGCCGCAGTTTGTCAGAGACGGGCACTGGGAGTGCTGGCAAAAGAAGAAATCCCCTCAGACCTGCGGAAAGAGCCGCGGAGACGTGCGTGGTTATCACATCTCCTGCCCCAGGACCTCCCAGCCAGCACAGAACAAGCATCTCCCCCTTGGCCGGGAGGCAACAGCATGGGCAGTTTTGGTCTTACAGGAAATTCATGAAAGAAAATGAAATTGTGGGTGCCTCGTACCTGCGTGTGGGGCAGAAGCTACTGGGAGCAGCTGAGCTGCACTGAAACCGGTGCAAGTAAATGAGGAGTCTGACGGAAAGAGAAGAGCCGGTGCTGGGAACACTTGTGATTTTGGCATCGAAAGTGTTACAGAAAACATGCCATAAAGTTCCTCTGAGGCTTTAATTTCCCTCCTCCCCATCTTCCTTTGATTTTGATCCCCTCCTTTCCTCGTGTCCTTTGAACTTTTAAAGAGGCACTTTGAAGACACGTCATAAAGCAGTGGTTTTATTCAGGATCTCCTCTTTGATGCTCCTGCTGCTGCGTGTGAAGTGCAGCCTCGCAGGATGTGCGAGCCAGAGGAGCCGAAAGGCGAGACGGAAAGGAAAGGACAGAAAAGTAAAAGTGTGGACGCGGTGTTTGTCAATAACTCACCGGGGCCGCGCAGCGGGCACAGGCAGCAGCCCTCGTTCCTGCCGAATGCGTTGGCTTCTGGGCTGTAGGGACCTGGCGTAACGACGCCCGACCGCTCCTCCGAGGGCACCGCGGGCTGGCCGAGCTCAAGGGGGGAAGCGATGGGGATGGAGGAGAGGGGTAGATGGCTGGGAAGCCCTTCATCCCAAAGGCCATCCCCATCTCCCGCGTACTCGCGTGACCTGAGATCTAGGAATAACGCGCCAGAAGCAGCAGCCTCCCCTGGGTCAGGAGGGATGAGCAGCCCGTGCCCAGCTCCTGACTCTCTGCCTCCCCCCGGGGTTTTTAATTTGGCCTCTCTGCATCCAAAACCAGAAGGCAGCCAATTTGTTTGGGTTGGTCAAAGACAACTGCCCGGCCCGGATCAGTCCTACTGCAAGAACTGGTCTTTGGCAGACAACACAATTATTCAAAAGAGGACACGCGGCTATTTTGAAGCAGTTGCTAGATGCCATATTTACGGTATTAACACTATTCACTGGTTCTTCTATTTCAAAGCTGCGTCACTTGCATTTAAACAAATCCTGGTGCCCTCTTTGATAATCTTATTTTGAATCTCAGGGGATGGAGATTTCTTAAAGTCCCAAAAGCTGGGATCCTATGGTATGGGCAAAATCTTAATTTAAGTTTTAAAAAGGTTTCTAACCACAATGGCGAGGGCAGAATGACTGGAAATTAACAAGTCCGAAATAAAACCCCAAAAACCAATTAAAAGATAATAATAATTACGGCAAGTAAATAGTAAATGCGATTAATTAATTCATTAACTCCAGTAAATATTGCAGATTTAAGTATTATGAATTCTAACCCTTGACTTCTAACCCAGCCCTGGGATATGGAGGTATGTCCCAACTCACACTGTTTGAGCATTTTGGCACTGAAATGCCACCACAAGCTGCACTGGAGTCCTTGCCACCAGCCCGTCCCTCCCCGCTCCCCAGCGCCCAGCCGCGGGTCCCCGCAGCGGGGTTTGTCTTACAGAAAACCAAGTTGCTGGCAGGCAGGCACGACGGGACGGGCAGGCTCTTCTGTGAAAGCCCCACTCCGACGTGCGAGGAAGAGACTTCTCCTTCTGACGGGGGATGGTTCAAACAGGATGCTGACTCTTTGCCACGATAGATATCATCTGTGCCACGGGCCCTGCGATTGCCACCGTACGCTACTGGATCTGCCCGTCAGAGAAAGACCAAAGAAAGGATTACACGCAACCACATAATTCTGCATTTACAGCTCCTACAATATTGAACCAGTGCTACAGGATTATATACATTTGATATTTCCTGGATCAAGCAGACTGTGTAATTCAACGTGATCAAAGTTACAAAGAGGTTTTTTTCCTTAAAAATGACCAAAGGTACAAAAATTTTTTTTTCCTTAAAAAAAAAAAAAAAAAAAGGAAAAGGAAAAAAACTCCAAACAATCCCACCCTTCAAAATAACTCTGCCAGCAACCAGGTTTTCTCTCAGCAAGTCATGCTCACTTGATTTCTCCCAGCACCAGTCTCCCTTCATGACTTAGAGGCCCAAGTCAGGATGCACGAAGGTTTCGGCACATCTCGGCACGTCCCGTGCTGCCGAGCACGGCAGGGCAGAGCCCGCCTGGCC
>NW_009618775.1:0-6986 GCF_000690535.1 Cariama cristata | reverse complement strand
GGGGGACACGGTGTGTGACAGCCACTCAGAGGCAATGCTGTAATTTGGCTTCCATCTGTTCACCCTTTTCTTACAAACGATGCTTACCACCACAGAAATGTTTTGAACCAGTAAACAAAATACAAAGTTCACTAACCATCTCCTTGTCAACTCTGTTTTCTCAGCCCATGCCAATTCCCGTCAATGCTGTTTCCCCGCTGCTGTTACCCTGTACTTTGATATATCACATTCCCCCCTTCCCGGTCTTGCTTAGCTGTCTAGTTTTTGTCTGTTCTGTTCTTTCACTTGGGTAACCAATGAACATGGTATAAAGGTCTGCTGGGCAAAATGGTACTTTGAGGTTATGAAAGTACAGGAATTGGCATTAAAAAATATATGGATGTACATCTGAAGAACCGAGCTTCAGTCATGGAGCTCAGGAACTCTCGGGACGGCTCCTTACGTGTTTCCATCATGCCTGACGGGGCTGTATCAGTCAGCTTAGAGCAGAGGTAGGGGAAAGGAGCGTTCAGCGATGCTTTGCAGTTGGGCACCTGTGCTGCTCCCAGTACAATCAGTGATGGTGGGGCCGGGGGGGTGCAACCCACCTCCGCCTCCTCCTCCTTCAGCACCATTCTGGGGCTGCCGTGCCCACCTCATCATCCACATTACCAAAGCGATAACGTGTCATACGGCAAACCAGGACTGTCAGCAGCACTCAGGCCAACTGGAAAACATCCACCCTTTCTCACCGTGCACCGCCAGCCAGCCGAGAGGCATTGCTGCCCCGGTGCCTGCCTGCTCTTCTGTTCTCGGGGGGGGAGTCAGGCCCACAAATACCAGCACACTCAAATGAAGGAGCCACAGAGTCTTGCTGAATACTTTGGCTTGCAGCTTGTTAGGCAAGAAGGGCTTTCCGATACTGGCAACGCACATCCCGTAGGATCTGGATGGTTACATATAGCACCTCTGCCCTCAGCAAGGAAATAAAGCGCTTCTGCAATGCTTCCAGCTCACGTGGTTACGTACAACACTTCTGGCTTTTCTTTTCTCCCCTTTTATTCCTTATGTGTTTGATTTTATAATTTCTTTTATTTTTTTTTTCTCTGTATTCTTCTCCAAATGAAACTACCATGGATATTCCAGGGCACAGCCATTTCAGGTGTAAAAAAGGATCTCCTCATCCCATGTTTCACCAACAGAGCAATCGAGGCGTTTTGGGTTCCAGATTCTACTTGGGCAGAACCAGAATGTAGCCTGTATCTTTCATACCAAATCAAATTTCTGAAAGGAGAGGAAGTGTCATTAATAGCTTTATTAAAGGAGTGTGTGTGAGAGAGAGAGAGTAAGAGAGGGAGCGAGAAAGAGAGAAGAAAGAGGGGCATCTTGGAAGGTGACGAGTCTAGACTTCGGGTAGCTAAAAATGAACCAATGGGTGAAACATTTTTTTTTATGAGCTGTAAAATCCTTTTAAAAACAGGAGGGGGGAAATGGAGGGAATGTTTTATGTCTTTCGACTGCCCACAAGCCCAGTGTACTCTGGATGGAAAGTGGAAGTTAATATACACTGCACCAAAATTACTAAGGGGAAGGGGAGGAGGGGGGAAAGCTGTGAAACGCTATCACAATCACAAGGGAAAAGATGCCCCTGCCCCAGCTCTGGATCTCGAGTGGTTCTTTCTCTACAGCATCATCTCAGCCCAGTAACCCCACGAAAGCCCTGAGCCGTTGTGTTCCTTCACTGTACGGTTTCTGTAATAAGAGTGTTAATCCATGTTAATCTTTGTGAAAATTATTGTGTGCAACAGTATTTTCTTGTGTACTGCTTTTTTCCTATGTGAATTGTCCCTTTGTTTTCTTTCTTGGTTTCTTTTTTCCTTCCTTTTTTTCTTTTTTTTTTTCTTTTTTCTTTTGGTAATATGTCTTTCTTCTTTTAAAAGAAAAAACAAAAACAAACTGATGTGTTGTAGACCTATATGTAACCTATTCCTTAGTCTCATATTATAGGTATGTTATAAGAATGGATATTTTACTTGGCTTTAGAATGTTTTACAAGAAAACTAATTCTTAACCAATCAAGTTCTTGCTACTAAAAAAAATGCTTGTGTTTTTCATCATGACGTTGTGTGCTTCTAATTAATAATCATTTTCGTTGTAGAAAAATGGAGTGAATTTATATTAGTCTTGGAAACTAATAATAGCATTGTAAATTTATGAGATGATTTTAACAGAAAATACATTATAGAAGAATATAGTTATTTTAATTGTAATATTACTAACTGTAGGGTGAGAAAGGAGGTCCCGTTGTGGTGAACTATGTTATAGCTTGTTATTCACGGTTTCTTTTTGATCATTTTTTCGGTCTCTGAGGTGAAACGAGTTATTAATCAGAATTTGTAAACTCACATATGCATATTGTATATGTGTAGAAATGTAATCACACTTTGTCTTGGAATTACATTAAACTGTTTTAAGTCACTGCAAAGTTTGTGTGTCTGTCTTCACACTAGTCAAAGTTCGGTCTGAACATTTGGTTAGTTTTCAGTTACTATTATTTCATCTCCTCAGTCTATTGGAAAAACAGTAATAATAGTATCATTAGTAATAAATAGTTGTCCCTTTGAGATGACATGTTTAGATTTGTGAGATGTATTTTTGTCCCAGGGCAGAAGAGCATCTGTGTTCAGATGTTCAGATCTGGGCTTCAGTGAAGCACGGGAGGCTGCTCCGAGCTGCCATATTCAGCTCCATCGAGAGTTCCCTGCCCCGTCCCGCTGTGCTGACTGAAGTGTGCGGATTGACTGCAAATATCAGTCTGGTTTTTCTTTTCTTTATGCCTGAGCCCTCATTTCACGCGCTCCCTTTCCTTTCTTTGCCAAATCCCAGCTGACCTTTGAAAGGCTTATTAAGATGTTTAAACCACCACCTGTTGCCAATAGCAGTACCTGCCTGATTTTCACCATGAGAATGGCTCCTTCGTTCAGGAGCAAGCTGGAGGCATGTCTGCAAAGGGTCCCCTATTATACCGTGGTGTCACCTTGGAAGAGGCAAATAGCTCCTCAACAACTCCTGTTAACGGAGGGAGAGTAAGATCTACCTGGTTTTGTTGCTGACCTTTCCTAACGTAGTGACTCATGTGCAAGCTACCGGGTTTCCTCGCCCTTGGGATTTGTGTTACTGCGACAGCCTCTCCGTTCCTGGGGATGGCCAGAGGGATGTTCGAGGGGTTGTACCAGGCTGCCTACAGTACGGGACCACACTTTGTGTTAGGTGGCTGACGAGTGGCTTCTGCAAACATGGTAACTGCCTGATGGCACTGCACAGCCCTGCCAGGCGATGGGCTTGCATCAGGACATAACCTTCAGGTAGAGCAGGAAGATTGTTTTATCACTGAGTGCCGGCAGTGAGGCAAAGGCCCTTTTCCATGGGCTTGGTTTTCCAGCCTTCTGTCTCAGGAATCATTGGAATAAGCAGCGAGCATTGTGGAAACTCTTGCTATGAATTTCTAGGTAGATATGAAACTTTTGGTAACAAGAGGTCATGGGACCTTTCTCCTAGCTGCCTTAAATTGGCTGAGACTCCCAACTCAGCAAAAGCAATTAAAGCTGTAATGCCTGTGCCTATTCCACAAGCCAACTAAGTCTGTGTTTAATTTAAAATCATGTGTCCTATTAAATGTCAAGCTTTTTAAACATATGCTTATAGGAGGTGCTCTACTGGAAATGGGGAGTTTACTGGGTCATGATATAAGGAAGAGACGTTAGTGAATGATCTAATATCCGAAACAGCTGTAAATCCAGGAGAGCTAGATTAACTAGTGCAGAGTTTCTCCATGCTTGTGTTGTGTTACGGTGTCTTCTTTATTTGTTTCTTTGTTTTGTAAAACTTATCTATAAATCTGTAAAAAATATTTGTCATTCTGTTGCCCAAGACCAAAACAGATCAAAAATGCATTGCAGTTGGGGAATGTACTTTCTGACCATCTTTTCCCAGGAGGGGAAAATAGTTTCTTAATTTAAGAAAGGCTACTTCTAATGGAGCCTGTGATGCCTTGTGAGAGGAAACAGTGAGAGGTTTCAGCCACCAGAAAAAAGCATGAGAATGGGACACCATCAGTGGCCCAAGCTGGACTCCAAACTGCCCAACACCAAGGAACGATCCACAAGTGCAGCCATGTCCCAGGTTTCTCCTCAGATCAGCCATTTCTCTGCATATCCACTTGTAAATACTATTGACTCCAATTAAATCTAACTTGGTAGGCATTTTTCTGAAACCCAAGGGAGCTCTTACTAACTAGGAGGCCAGGACTGTCTATGGATCTTCCACTGGCACAGCTGGTCACAAGGAATTCATCACCCATTGCTCTGAGCTCACTCCAAAGATACTTAGTGCAACACACACAAGCCTTAAACTGCCCGGCAGGTCTTGGAGAGCCCAGACCCCTGTGGGGCTGAGGTCAGACCTGTATCTCCCAGTAGCACAAACCCACTGGAGCTGCAGTAACGTCAGCACCTGGAAAGCATGAGCCTGAGCAGCTGGTACAAATTACCACCACCAAGCTTGGGCTAGTCCAGCTCTTTCTGGGCCAGAAGGAATCTCTGCTGCTGCTTTGAGAGTATTCACCTTGGCCAAACCAGTTCATTCAAGGTGGGTATGGCTCTTACTTAAAATTGGGAGGGCAGCTGAACACATCAACATGGCATATGCATAGTGATGCTGCTGCTCCTGGCATGTGATGCTTGTGCTTTTGGATGCAGCAGCTATGTTTTAATTCTTTGGCGTCCAGTTTGGCACCTAAATTCGTATTTATACATATGAGGAGAGCTTGTCTGACTTCCAGTGCTGCTCTGCCCTCCTAGTTTCTATTCACTTCAAATGAAACTGGAAAGGGGGACTGGGAGAGGGAGGGGAATGGTCCTGCTCTGTGAAACGCAGACTGTTGCCCATTAGTCACCTGTGCATGTGTGTCAGATCTCCACAGCAAACATGTGCTGGAGCTGTGGGCCTGCATCTTGTAAATTTTTGTGTCTTCTCTTTCTTACTATGGCGGTCAGACCGCAAACACGCCTGCATCAGCATTTCCTGCAATGCACTTTCCCTTTATGTTTTCTCCTGCGAGGTGGCTGTGCAAATAATGAGCAATAAAGGCTGTTATTTAAAGGCCCCCGTGCTGCACTATATATCAATGTCTCTGCTATTTGGGGCTTTTGCTCAAAGGGAAGCAGCCACGAGAGGAGCTCGATGTGCGGATGCTGAGCCACACTAAAACCCAGTTGTGAGCAGGCTGGGACAGGAGCAGGCTTCTCCAGGCAGCGCTGTCACCACCATGCCAGCCCCGGGGACCCAGCACAAGCCAGGGAGCATGGGGACTTGTCACCCTTGTGTTAACCCTGTAACAAGGTCCAATAAAAAGGCACACCAGGTAGCTTAAGTACACTTAAACCCAGCCTATGTTTGTGCACAGGCCTTTCTGGCCGCATCCAGATACGTGGTTTTGGGGTGCAGGAGGCCACAAGTCCAGGAGGCATCTGGAACACTTCCCATTTGTACTTGGACAGCAGTCTGCCTCTGGTGTGTGAACTTATTAAATAATAATAAAAAAAGTCACTTTATTCTCCCTTTATTCTCCTTTTTTTGTTCCAAGCTTGTAAAAAAATAAATTAAAACTTGTAGAAATGTCACCGGGGGGGGAAGGAGGGGGGAAGTATGGCTAAAAAGAAGGACTTACTGTAGTTCATAATTCTGTGACTGTCCCCTGAGACAAAAATTCCCATCCCCTCCAGACACTCGGGGGCAATCTGAAAACCACAGAGAGGCATTCACACACACACAAAGAAAGAGTGAGGCTGCTACTGAATTGCTTCCCCCACAGACCAGGGTTTGGGTCACAGCTCCATCACTAGACTGCTGGGTTGCTCCAGACAAGCTCACTTCAGCTCTCTGGGGGTGTTTCCTCTGCACCCAAAAATCCTTAATCTGCCTTTCTCTTTCAGACAGCAACAGGCATCCTCAGGAGTTTATGGAATAGGAGTGATAGGAATAATAAAGGCAGGTCTGGAAGGAGACCGCAGGAGGCATCGATGAAGGTTCAACCATATTTCACCTGCATGTGCCAGATTATTTGTCTATCCTGTTAAAAACATTTGTGACATGGAGTTGCCAGACGTCAGAGCTCTGCTCTCTCCTGTGTCAGTGAGCCACTGCTCCTTTGCCAGTCTCATCTCCCTCCTTATCCCTGCCTTCCCTGGGCTCAGAATAGCCCCTCCTCTTTTTTTAATGATCCTTGTCCTGCATGATCCCATTTCCTCACCTCTCCCCTTGCCTCCTTTATTTTCTCTCAATATTGTTTTGACCCCAGCATGTGTGTGCATAATTTAGCAAGGCGGGTGAAAGCCAGGGGGTGCGGGGTGAGCCAGTGTGCAGCCTGTGAGAGGCAACAGTGTGTAGTGAAGGGTGACGGGAAAAGCAAATCCCATTAGGCTGGGTTGGGGTTTTTTTTAGGGCTCTAAATTAATATAATGAACAACTGTGTTTGCATGGTGGCAAGGCCTAGAGACACTGATGGTGATGGCTCAAGGTAAGCACCTCTTTCCTAGCATGTTTGTTTTAACCCTTCATGTGTGTGTGCCCCACTAGCATTAAAACACTGACAGGAAAGAACCAAAGCAGCTGGGAATCCTTTCCCCACATCCGTGCAATCCCCCCGGCTGCGTCACTTGTCCCAATCTGTCATGCTCCCACCCCCAGCCCTTTATGCTGCCTGCTGAAATATGGAAATGAGGGTGCGCAACGTGGGCAGATAAAACAAAGGAGGTAAAAAAGATGGTGGGTGGGCAGCTCAAAATGGGAGAGGGTCAGGTATTACTGGGAAGGGTGGATAAAGGGGGTGAAATGTTCTGAGACCAGACACAAGAGGAAATTAAAGACAACTGAGTGCAAACCCAGGCAGTGGGTCGAAGAGGAGTAAAAGAAAATAGATGTGCAAGAAGAAAGAGGGGATTTTCAGA
>NW_009618774.1:298-659 GCF_000690535.1 Cariama cristata | reverse complement strand
CATGGATTCGAGCTGTCGCCAGTTCACAAAACGACAGTGTAAGACAGCACCACGCTACTCAGATCCAATTTACGGCGCACAAAAGCTGATCCCCAAATCCCCACTAACAAACCGGGACCCGCAGACAATTCCGATAATGTTTAGTTTTTATTCATTTCTCGACTAATTAACTGGAATCCCACCTCCTCTTCCCCCCTCTTGACAGTGCCCAATTAATCCGCAATGTATGTCAAAGGTCTGGAACCCACTGTAAACTGTTAAACCTTTGCAAAGATTTGTGTGTCTCTATATTGATCTGATTAGGATGCTTTTTCCTCGCTATTACTGCGTGCAAAATAAAAATGTCGCGCTCTTTTTGTCC
>NW_009618774.1:0-214 GCF_000690535.1 Cariama cristata | reverse complement strand
GTGTTTTGTTTGGTTTGGTGGGGGTGTTGTTTTTTTTTTTTTTTATCAGCGTCTCCAAAGGGAATCAAGCGAAATGAAGTTATCTGCGAGACAGGAGAGGAGCGTGTGTGTGTGATGGGGGCGGTCAGACTAAATCTGGATTCGCTACGAAATGTCTCGTCTGGAAAAATAAACAGGAGCGAGAAGGGATGGGAGTGGGATAAACCTTTGGGGG
>NW_009618773.1:0-220 GCF_000690535.1 Cariama cristata | reverse complement strand
GAAGGAGATGTCTCTGCTCCTTGGCCTTCCCCTCAATGCCACTGTCCCAGGGCCGCTCGCTTTGGGACCTAGAGCTGGCTGGGAACTTGTTGTTGAGGCGTTCGTTGTTGGAAAACAGTAGTAATTTGTTGAAGTTGAAACTTTTGATGGGAATGTTCACGTGCCTGTGGGAGACCGGGTACCGCCCGTCTCCTGGAGTCAGTCTCCTCCGACCTCCAGC
>NW_009618772.1:12261-32165 GCF_000690535.1 Cariama cristata | reverse complement strand
CTCTTCCAACCATAACCATTCTATGATTCACTGGCCTGTGGCATCTGCTTTTTTAATGTGTTTGAGTCCCCACTGGTACCTCCGCTACAGGGATCACCAAAGCCTGGAAATGCCTGTGTAAACCCTCTGTCTGGAAAAGCTGTGAGCTGGACTGCGGTTTAGAGGCTCAGATTTGGAGTGATGATCTCTTTGAGGCACAGTTCCCCCTGACTATATTGTTGAAAAGGATTTTTGGAAATCATAAAAAGTGTAGTTCTTGAATGCTTTCCATGGCAACCAGTACCTAAATCCCACAGGTGCTGTCAAAACTCACATCTCTTGCTTTTTCTTATCCCTTTAGTTTCATTATTTATCTTATCCCTTTATTTTTCTTTGGCTTGCACTTGGAAAACAAAAAGAAATCACCTACAGAAACCACATCCTGGGGTAGGCACGACTGCAGAAGTGATCACTTGGAAGTTTGGAAATGCCAGCATTACATGTCGGAGAGATTTGGAGGTGCTGTGGGAGACTCGAGCATCGGCTCTGAGGCATGCAGCAGCAGGGAGGAGTGCGGTTCTGCAAGGCAGGGAAAGCTGAGGGCTTCCCTGAGCATCGCTACTGGAGAAGAGGGATCCCAGATATAGGTTCTGCAGGACTGGGTTAAAAAGGATAGGGACCTGGGGCCGCAAGGGCTTTTATTTTTCCCAATGGGGAAAAAAATGTGATATTCAGGGTGGTTGGACTGTGGGTCTTGGGGAGATGGACATGTCCATTGATGTGGAGAAGTGACCCGTATGGTCAGTCGATAGCGATCAGTGTTTTCTTCTTGTTGGAAATGTCAAACTAAAATATTCCAACATTTCTGAGATGTCTGTGCTCTGGAAAACAATGAAGCTCCCAATGTTTTTCCTTTATAGGGCAAAAAGAAAGGTCTGAAATTCCTGTGGGAGATTCAGCTCTGCACCTCACCCGCTCAGTGCTCTGATCTGCTCCCCAGGGCCAGACAGGGGTAGCGTGGCAATGGCTGATGCTGCAATGTGTTTTATCACCAGGGGTAGAAGGAATCTCAGCTCCAGCAGCAGCTTTCTGGGTGCTTGTCTGCAATCGCTCCCAAGTTTTGTTGAAATGAGAATTTTTATTATTGCCCATTTATTATTCTCATTATCAGGTTTTACTGATTCAGTTTTAATAATGTTTCAGTTATTGTTTGACTGTTTATTTTAATAAGTGTATCACTAGCGATCAGCCTGTTGTCCATCTGTCCCATGCAGACTTCCCCACTGGTGCTCTTTGTCCAAGCTCAGGGCTTAGCCACCATGGGACTATAAACAATAGAGGCAGTAAAAGGAGAGCCAAACCTCCCTGTTCTCGCAGACATTGGCATTGATGGACCTGCTCAATGCGGTCTGCAAGCAAATGAAGACACTGTCAGATGGAGCAAAAATCTGACAGAGCCAAGAGGAAGTCTTCTCCTCCACCTGAGATGAACTTCTCCCACAGCAATATCTCACAGGGTGTCCCTCTTTGTCAGTCTGTTAATGTTCCCTTCCCTTATTGATATTGCTGGTGTCCTCGGCTCAGATGACAAAGCTGCGTCTTCAACTAGGTCCAGCAAATATGACTCATCCCAGAAGCGGTGGACAGCATGACTCAGTGGAAGGACCAGCAGGGTTATGGAAGATGCAGATGGGGCTTTTAGTAACGCATACGTGAAAAGGAACCAAAGACACATCTGTTCAAGGTGGCACCGGCTCATAAGTCAATCGTGTTATCTGTAGACACAGATCATGTGTTAGGGTTTCTTGTCACTCACAGCCATGGAGCTTGCTAGAAATCTCCGCTGTGTTCTTCCAGGTTGGATGATTTCCCCTGCACCCTGCCAAGCGTCCAAGGAGTCCTTCTGCCTCGAAGACTTGGACATCCTTGGGAAGCTCATGCTAAGATGCTGGGGTGCTTGGCCGGGCTTCGGAGGATGTTTGGTGCCTCTGTCAAGGTGAAAAATGGGTTGGCTGATTCCTCATAGTCAACTTTTGGATATGCTCCTCCTCTTGGAGGCTCGGTCCAGACAGGTTGACCACTGTGCCCTTCAGTGTTGGTGCTTACTACTTTCTTCATGAAACTGGTCAGTGAACATGACAATAATGGGGCCAAATGCTTCCCATCCCACCCCACCCTACGTAGGCAAGGCACTATGCACAGGGCAGCGCAGAGCCAAATCCTGTATGGACATATCTGGTCTCCAGCTGAGAGGTTTGTGCCACCAGATATTTTCACAGCACAGACTGCTCATGGTTCAATGCCTACATCTGTTGTCTAAAATATCCAGGGCTGTGGTCACAAGTCTCTAAGGTCTAGGAAGCCCTTAGATAGAGACGTTTCTGAGATATCAGTGGATTAGTTGCACTGTTATAAGGAAATGGTCCTGTTCAGAGTGTCCACATCTACCTCAGGGTGATGATGGGAACCCTCTTTTCTGCTGGTGGAGCTACTCAGCACCATTTGAATGTGCTGCCTGACTCCAGCCCCTCTGCCTTGGGGTTTCTGGTGCTGTTGCTGGCTCCAAGCTCCTGGAAGACGTGTATCGAGAGTGTGAGGACTGATGTGTCAATGAAGGGGTTGCTTCATGGATGCACCAATTGAGCAGTTTCTGGTCCTGGGTGCGTGGGAGCCTGTTACACCTGGAAAATCTGGGTCTGGATTTTGGAGGGAGGCACTTTCTTTTAGCTTCAGGCCAGGTAACAAGGTGGGGAGATGCCGGATGATCTGGCCAGGGTGGCTCACCCATGCCAAGGTAAGGCTGGAGAAAGAATCTCAAACCCCAGCTCAGCAGTCCAACCCTGCTCAGGAGATTCAGCGCCGTGCCCCAGCGTGGCACCTCATAGAGTACTGCCAATATAAAGTTTTTGCGGGGGCTTGTAAAAACTCTTCTCAAATGAGTCAACAGCCAAAACCCCTGATCAGGGACTTAAGTTCCCAAGTACCTTAATGCCAAGGAAATGGTGCTTCACTGACTGCTGGCTGGCTGGACTGTGCCAAGGCTCGGGATACCACATCAGAGAAGCAGGCTTTTCCTAATCTTCCCAGTGAGGGATAATGAGTAAGGAGCCCAAGGAGGGCTCAGAGCAGAAGGAGAAGTGTCAGATGGTTGGTCTCGTCATGCTTTGGTTGGAGATGTGGCTGACCAAGGTTGGCCCTAGGCTGGTGCAACCTTGGAGACTGCTGGAAAGGCAGACGGGGCTGGGCAGCCCTTGGGTTGCTGCTCGCTGTGCGTAGGCGTTGCTGGCAGAAAGCAGGAGGACTTTGAGGAAAGGACCCTAAAAGGCAAAGCAAGGAGGCCTCTAAAGCCAGCAGCTGCTGGCATGAGAGAGGTCAGGAGGTGGGGACCACAACCCACAGACCAGAGGCAGCACTGGGGGTTACTGGAGTTGTGACTTGTCTCATCTTCCGAGGTGTCACCCACCCAGGGGAGATCCTCAAGGCTGGCTCAATTCATGGTGGAGAGAGGTCTCAGCCACGAGCACTGTCTGCTCTTGGGGCTTCCCTCACCGCGGGTGAGTACATAAAGCTCTTCAAACGGAAGCACTGATGCTCATCATGGCCAGACACCATCATTCCTCAGTCTTGTCCAAGCACAGCTTTAGCGAGGGCATAGGCATATGATTCATTTAGAATAAATCAATAAATAAATCAGGTTAAGTCTTCTCTGCTAGCCCTAGTAAGCAGCAAGCAGCACTTGAGCTGGTACACCCATGGAGGGGGCTGAGTGTCTGTGGTGCTTCCGAGACATCATCAAACTGCCTCCAGGACAGGGCCACACATCCCCTGTCCGCTTCATCAGCAGCTGCCGCTGACATTTGACTTGAACCCATCCTGATCGGTATCTTGCTGCTGTCGTGTGATTTAAGCCAGAGATGATTTCCTTGCTTGTGGTTTCGGCCGGCTCCTTTTGTCCTGTTAAAATGACCTTGTTTCTCAGCGGACACCTGCAAAGTTTGCACATTTCCCCTCTATTGTGTTTCATTTTTCTACCTTTTTTTTTTAATTCTGCAGAAAGGCAGTATAAAAATGTCAGCTCTTTTTATGTGGCAGCAGCTTCCATTTATTTTGGGATTTTGCTGTTTGGGGATTATTTTGGGGGAGAAAGAGAAACACAGCTGCTGTTGCATGGTGGATGTGCCAGGTTTTAATGAGGTTTCATTGTCATTAGGGCAATGAAACTTTTTCTTTGCCAACAACCCGTGACACAACCCAGGTAGCTCCAACAAAAGCTCTGAGATGAAGTGGGCTGCCCTTTCCCATGGGAAGGCAGGTAAATCTGTGCTCCCCACCACGGGCACTGAGTGCATTGCCTTCCAGTGTTGGTTGGGTGTTGCTCCAGAGGTTTTGAACCTTTCCTCTCCCAGTCTTTCCCTCAGTGGTTTCATTTGTGTCTCTGCAGGATGGATGACATTCAACTTTGTAAAGAAATCAGTCGGCTGAAAAAGGAGCTTCAAAAACTCATAGCTCTTCCAGGTAAGGCTTTGTAAAACTTCAGAGAGCTGGACCCTACCACTGCAATCAGCAGAAGGTTTCCATGAAATACAAGAAGCTCTTGAATGGCCCCCACCCCGGGATGCTCCCAGAGACATCTGGAAGGAGAGATGAGATAAAAAAAAAGAGTCCTTTGAGGTAGAGCATCGATCTGGTATAGGAGGAGGAGAGGAGTTGAGTGAAGTGACTATGAATGCCGACACAGTGGGACCTGCCACGTAAAATAAGGAGGATCCTCAAAAGAGTTGAGGGCACAAGCAGGGGACATTGTCAGACCACACCATGGAGGGGCCCCTTTGGAGGGAGCAGGAGGGGAGATGCCTTCAAAGGCCTCAGGTACATGAACAGCAATGAATTCTTGCTGAGGGCATGTCAGAGCTGTGTGTTAGTGATGGGGCAGATGCCAGGGAAGGATTCCTGGTTGCAGCCAGAGTCAGATGGTTGCTAGGGGGATGTGATGCCAAAGGGGCTTGGTGATGTCCCTGATTTAGGCGAATTCATCATTCAGGATGTTGAAAAGTGTCCAGGGCAACATACGTGAAAGCTTCAGCTGGAAGGAAATGCTGCTTTTCTCACCCCCCTTACCATGACCAGAGACCCTCCATGTCCTTGTGGCAGCCAAAGCCACCCTTGTCCCTTCACAGCCCAGGAAAGGCCAAACCTCGTTTCTCTAAAGGATCCCCCTCAGCCAAAGTATTCAAATGAAAGCACACACCAAACAGCTCAGGGTTTGAAGGAGAACGAGCAAGAAAGGCTTCCCCACAAGCTGTATCCCTCACTGTTCATAAGGCTATGCCTCCTCCTAGGACATCCTCATTCGTCCCCTAGTGAGGACTTCACGTGTGTTTTCAGAACCAGATGGCAGACGTATCCCAGTTTATTTGTACCCATCCAAGGATTAAGATTCAGATCTCAGTTATTTCCAGCACAAATACCTCTCTGAAGGCGCTGCACGCACTGAGACCAAGGAGCGTGTAGCAGTGGGCGATGTCTGGATGCAGACAAGGGACCAGCTGTGCACATGTGTTTCCCAGAGGAGCAACTCAGCTCATTGGTTCTGTACCCAAGGTTATCTCAAAGCCAAGAGTGGCAAGAAATCTTGACCCTTTTTAATGCCATAGTGTTGCTATGCTGTGTGTGCTTGTGAATCTTCAGCATGAAGTTTAGAGCCCAACTGTGATCAGTTTAATACAACCTGGTTGCATCCAGAGTGAAGTTCAGATGGGGGAGAGGAGGATTCTGCCATAAAAACGAGAGCTGCTTGCAAAATGTAGACCCAAGTCTCATGTGGGCTTTTAATTCAAACATCTTCTAGTTCATAAAACAAGACTTGACCTAAATGATGGCTCAGGACCAGAGATAAACTTGGTCTTTTCTGAAGCTGGAGAAATGTGGCTGGTTTTCCTTTGTCTGCTTTGGTCTTTCATTTCTAGCCTTTTCAGCATTCCCAGATTCAACTGAGAGCAGAAATGGTGCTTGCATCAGGGATGCTCTTTTTGTCTTCCTTATAACTTGACTCAAATTAGACTGTGCTGGAAAAATCCTGCAAATCACTGGTCTTGTGAGACTATGGCAGCAGATCATTCGTAAAAATGGGCATTGAACTTTGGTTTGGATAAAGATTCAAACACGTCAGTGCCTTACACAGAGCTCAGCCAGACCCATGGCTTGAAATCTCACCAGACCAAGGTGCCTTTAATAATTCAGAGAGATATTGTGGTCATGATGGACTCTGACATCAGCAAATCAGAAAAAAAAAAGTGCAGTGTTTATACAGTGGGTGTGTTAACTCTGACATGCTCTAACTCAGGAATGCAGATTGCTAATTAACTCCAAATAGCTGGTCTATTTGTGTACAGCCTGATGTTTCCAATTTGTATAGCATCCAAATGACACTGTAAAGTGCTCCTAATCCCACCAAGCAGGTGGGAGCTGCTGCACAGAGACAGTGTCCATGGCCAGGAGACTTTGCATTAACTGTTGATGGTAGAAGACCAACAGATCAGATCATCTTTCTCTGCCGGGAAGCTCGAGCTCGCTCCCTGCACAAGACGACAACCGTAGGAGAACCCTTTGTGGGGGATGTTTCTAACAACATGATGATTATGAGAAGTTCCTCCTACTCAGAGCCCTGCAGCAGCACCTCCGATCAATATATAGCAGACTTTAAACTACAAATCAATACATAGTTTAGGTAACTGCTGAGACCCAACCTATAGGGTTTGCTCCGTACTGTGAATTTCGCTGCATTTTTATTTAGCTGAAGGAAGACTAGAAGTTGATCCATCCTGTGCTGGATTGATTTTAGAGCTGGCTGCTGAATTCAGAAATGGTATGAAATAGCTGCAGCACAGACAGTCATAGTTTCCACCTAAGATGGCTCGCCGTTTATACTTAACACTCCTTAGCCCTAACTATCATTTTCCTGTATCCCACATACCATTATTTACCAATTTATATAGGACATGACTCCACAGTGATGTGAGAGTTTTCCAAGTCTTCACTAGCTGACTGCCCAAAGGTGTGTGGCACAAGTGGGTCCCACTGTGCTCGAGGTAGATCAGTCTGGGGGTTCAAGGGACAACCAAGGCTAACGCATTCAAAACAGCCTGGCAAACACTTGTGGTCATCCTTGTCACTGAGGTGGGAATGGGGCTGGCAGTGGTTCGAAAGATCAGATGTGGAGGATGAGATCACTGGGACCGTGTTCAGTGAGGGAAGAAGTCTACAAAACCAGTGGATCATACTGGTTTTCATGTCTCTGTATGTTTATATGATAAATGGTGGTGTGAGGTGTTCCCAAGGCATCTGGGCATTGCTGATAATTCCCTATGCACCTGAATCCCCAACCGGTTTCTCAGCCACATGGAGGATGTGGCTCAGAGGTCTCTGGACCCCTACGCAGCTCAGGGCCAAGCTCAGACTGGTTGGGTGTGCTGGCATGGGAAATGTGGGTTAGGCACATCTTGGCTGAAGGATGACATCTGAGTCTGACGTTTCTGAGCATGTTGAGGTCTGGTACGCAGGCTTTTCAGCGGTGCAGGGTGAAGGCCCCAGAGAAGCCATGGTCATCTCCCACCAGAGAGCTCACCTTGTTGAGGGGTCCTTTCTCTGCTCTGCAAAGCTCACAGGTGTATCTTGCAGTGCTCAGCCCTGTGAAAATTTTGGGGAGAAGCTAAAAATTCAAAGTTTGATTATACCAGACCTGTCTCCTCCCAGCCAGGGTGGTTTGGGATGAGGTTGTTGCTTATTTAGCAGCCTGTATCTGGATCCAGGTGCTTACTTTGGGTTGGTTTTTACCCCCACTCTCATATCTGCTCCTGGGTTGGGCAGAAGCAGAGCAAGCTTGGCCTTGGGATGGGTGGGATGGACCCTGTTAGGGTGTTAAATATATTCCCTGTGCTGCAGAGAATGAGAAGTCCAACGAGGAGAAGCAGAGGGAAGAGGAGCTGGTACAGCAGATACACAAGCTGGTGGAAACGCGGGATTTCCTGGTGGACGATGTGGAGTTTGAGAGGCTCAGGTAGCTGGGTACAATTGATTCCTTGCACTGAGGACAGTGCAGTCTGTCCTCTGATCTGTATCATGCCTTCCCAGATGCTCCTGGATGCCTTGCTGCTCCTTTCCTGAGTGGTAACCAATCTCTTTTTCACAGGGAAAGGGAAGAAGACAAGGAAATGGCAGAGTTCCTGCAAAGTAAGCTCTCCAAAAGCTACCTCCAGAAAGCAAGTAGGTGGTTGATGAGTTTCATTCCTTGCATTGAACCTCTCTGGCAGTTTCTCCCCTTTCCGAAGCACTCTGCCTCCAGGATTTCATTGCTCTGCATGGGGCTAGCTTACCTGGAGGCCATCTGTGCTGGAGGAGGATGTGGAGAAATGACAACTGGGGGATGCTGGTGCTTGAGATCCCATTGTGGAAACATCCCTAATTGGTACAGATGTTGTGCTTCCATTTCCCTCCTGGCATTTCCCAGCCACCATGTCCTATGAGAATGGGGACGGGTAGGTGTCCTTTTGTGGCTGATGTACTTTATCTGACCCTTTCCAACCAGCTCCTTACACTTCATCACACCATTACCTAAGCGCAGATGTTGTGGTATCCATCCAGTCCTCCTCTCTTCATGGCCTCTGACAGCAGGCCACCCTCTACCCTGCGCCTCCATCATTGCTGGAGGAACACCTCCTCAGTGCGGTGGGAGGCGTATCCAGCCCACGGTCCCTGTGGACACCCACGAAGCAGACATGGTGATGTGCCTCCTGGATGCAGGAGCCTATGCCCAGCTGTGGGTCTGAGGAGGGTCAACATCTTAGTCCTGAAAGGAGCTTGAAGAAGAAACAATGGTCCTGTTCCCTTATCACCAGGCAGACACGGATTCCTCTTTCCATAGCTCCTGTCAAAGAGAAGAAAATGACTTCCAGGGGACAGCAGACCTCTGCACCGTACATGACCAAAACGAGCCTCACCCTGCTCAAGGAGTGCTGTGGCTTCACCTGCTCCATCATGTAGGCCAGTCCCTAGCTCCTCTGCACAGGACACAACCATGGTAGTGTACACGTCCCGGGAAGAGGATGACTTCCTTGGTGCGCTTGAAATGGCCAAGTGCTTGCGTGGGGTGGGTGAGCGTCAACAGCTGGGACATGCACAGCTCCCGGTGCTGCAGGTGTGGGGCATGAGGGACCACTGGGCTGCAGCCCTGCTCTGGAGGGGCTGCCATGGGGGAAAAGTGCCAGAGCCCTGCTGAGTCTTGAGAGAAGGGCTGGAAGGGAAATGGCAGTGGTTGTGGCTGGGAGGAGGGAGTTGGGTGGAAGGGGAAGAGAGATGGAGGGCAGGGAGGAGCGGGGCCAGGCACGCTGCAGGTAGCATACCCCGGGTACCAAGGCATCTCTTTGTAGGCACATATGGGATGGAGTTGTCAGTCAAATGTACCACTGCTGTCCACACCTGGTGCTCATGGAGTTACACCATCAATGCCCTTGTCTTCTCATAATACCTTCTCTGAAGACCTAAGAAGACATCAGGCCTTTCTGTCCTTGAGGGTTGCCACAAGCCTTTTCATGTGCCTTCTGCCTGCTCCTTTTCAGCAGGTTGCAGTGAAATCACTGGCATCTGCTGACCGCCACAGGTGCCCAACTGTAAAGTGATGCACCCATTATTTTTTAAACAGAGTTTACTAATTTACTAAGGGTCAGACTGTGTCAGTTGTACAGGACTATCCTCTGGCTGCTAAGGGGCAACCAGACAATCCCTGTCCATTTGCCAGTGGTTCAGGACATAAACTCATTCCAAACATTATCTCTCTGTAGAAGTCTTAGGGAGTGGCGGACCCATAGAGAGGTGCTTCTTGCCAGTGCAGCCTGGCATAGACTTCCCCGCCTTATCCCAGGAGGAGGCTGAAAGGACCAAGCTCACAGGGGTGGGTGGTTGGATCCCCACTGGACCAGCTTTGCCTGGCTCAAGCTGTCTTCCCCCTTTTATGCCAAAGCATGACACCGCTCCACAGCACATGCTGCCAAAATTGGTGTTTGTGGGGTGCGGACAAGTCAAGCAAGGCCTAAAGGGCTTGGTGTGGGATGGGGCAAAGGCTGAACTGGTGATAGCTGGTGAGCTGAGTTTGCTCCTGCCAGAGTGTGGTGAAGCAAGTAACAGCTGAGATGAAGTTATGTCTATAAGGATGTGCTTTAATAGAGTTGAAGTGAAATTCTGTGCTCCAGCACCACAAATCTGAGTCCAGACCTTACAGCTCATCACGGGGCAGTTGGCAAGGAGGTGAAATTACCCACTCAGTGAGCTCCCACCTTACGCCGTGCCTGGGCTTCACCCAGTTGGTGATGAGCGTGGCCAAAGCTGAGTGCTAGGTCCCAGCTGACAGCATGTGTGACAAGCACTGCGTAAGAGGAAGATAATGGTAATGCAGTTCCAGTGGGTTGTAGTCTCTGTGGGAAGATACAGCTCATCCTGAATAGTGCTGGAGACTTCCATTGTGGCAGTGGTCTGACACCCAAGAGTTAATCTTGTTGGCATCAGGCACTCTGTAAAGCAGGGTTGGCTCTCTAGCCATTGGAGAATGGAGGCACCAAGGGCATACCATGGTTGCAACCCATGGTTTCGTCTCTCTTGCTTTTCCTCTCCAGGTCTCCAGCCAGAGTCCACAATCGGCTCCTCCGAGAGTTTCAACTTCCCGTCATTGTTCATGCTTCCTACTGCAGCACCACCACTGAAGAGACTTCCCAGGCAGACTGGTGCAAGCTTGAATGATGGCATGTGTCCTTGGTGCCACGTCAACAGTCGTCTCCTCCATGACATCAACAAACACTGAATTCCACCCGAACTCAGCTTGGAAGAGGTGTGTGCAGCAGTGGCAAGTGAGTCCATGACAAAAAGAGGACCGGTGCAGTCCTTCACCTCGACAGAGTAATACAAAAAGGACTGGGAGGTAATGTTTGGAGAACATTGTGCTCCACCATCCAAGACATGCTGTGGCCACAGATGATGTCTCATCCTTAGCCTTGTATCACTTTGTGAGTCTCTATGAGATGATTCCTGAGGACTCTTGGTCAGGAATGTCTCTGGTCTGGGTTTCGTTGTGTTTGCGTCGGTTTTGTTGCAAGGTGCCCTATGGCTCTGGGTAGAGCTGAGAAAAGCGTGAAGGGCAGTCCCCAGAGCTGACTGAATGAAGGGCTAATTCTTGCGAAGTTATCACCTGAGCACAGACCTGGTGTGTAGAACTATGGGCAGATGAGTTGCTTTCCCCACCTCACTACATACTGGATTCGGTTTTGAGCTCCAAGAAAAAGGAGGAAATTAGAGCAAAAGAGAAAAAGAAAAAATTCAGAAGAACAGAGCAACACACAGAAGGAAATGAAAAGTGAACAGGAGACTGCAAAAGTGGCAGGCGAAGGTGGAGACAGCAGGTGAGAGACACTCACTGCCAAGAGGGCATTCAGTCCTGCCTGCCAGTGCCTCTGGGCTTGGCACCATGAGCTGGACATAAAGTCCTGTGCAAAAGACTCATGGCACCCTGAGGTCACCCAGCACCCCAGTTCCTGTTGTCCCTTCTGAGCATCCGCCCGTGTTGAGGTGGCACAGCCAGAGCTGCTAATGCCCATTGCAGCAGGACAGGGCCTCTTTTTCTCGCTGGGTGTGAAGGCCTCTCGCATGTCCCACCCTGCCTGCCCTTCTGCCCTGTAGGCTGCTATGGCTTCACTGGGTGTCCTGGGGTGACCTCCCATTTGTGGGGCTGCCCAAGAGCTCTGGCTGCTCTCTGGCCAAAATGCTGATTCCTCCAGCTCAGTCCTGCTGCAGCTTGCTGTAGGGTCTTGAGATGGTGTTCCTGCCTGGGTCACTGTCTGACCTGCCCATGCCAGTGAGGTGGTCACTTGACTCTTTCCATTGCACCTAATAGGACTTTCATCCTTATAAAACACAATGCGGGTGGCATCCTTTCTAGTGCAATGCCATAAGCAGGTCCAAGTTCATCCTGCATTTCTTTAGCAGCACTGCCAGAAAACCTAGTGTGTGGGAACCTGCTCTCTAACCTTTGCAAGGGGGTTTCCACTCACTTGTCCTTCCTGAGCAATCTCCTCCCCATACGGATCTTACCAGCAGCCAGAAAAGTCCACAAACTAAGCCAGTCCTTCTGCACACTCACAGACCAGGGTGCAAGGCCCGAATGGGCCGACATGACACCTGGTCATCTCTAGCAAACTTGACCCCGCTTTGGTTTATGTCACCTCTGTGTTGACTTGAATGGTCTCAGTCTGAAGCCCACTTACTTTGTGCTGCTTATTGTTAATGTCCTACAGCATCCTACAACCACCACCTGTCGGTTCCTGATGCTCTCCTTGATTGGGGGAGGCTGGAGGGAGCACCCTGTACATCACAGGGACAAATTAAGTCACAGAGAGCTCCTCTCTACTTTTCCAACCCTGTGTAATGAAGTAAGGTGCACAGTTGGGGCTGCTGTCCAAGCAGGGGTGACAGACCATCATCAGTAGCATCCATCCTGGAGCTGATGGTACAGATTGGGCCACTCGCTCTCTGTTCTTCCAGAAACTGTCCAGCGGCTGCTTTGCTTGGTCACTCGGTGGTCACGCACGTGATGCAGTACAGGTGTTTGCTTTCATCGACACAGACCTTGCCTTCCCCGGGGTCTTCTTGGGAAGAATAACTAAGCCAGTTTGTTTGGTAGGAGCCAAAGGCAAGGAAGAGCCCTTGATTCAGAACTCGCTCCCCTAATTCATCCCTACCTCAAGCCCACAAGGCCTCAAGATCCGGATTTCGGCTGCTGAGCAGTGCTTGGGCAGGCAGGGAGGATGGCCAGAGGGAGATGGGCAAGGTCCTGGCCTATTTTGTTCTGTACTGACTGTGTTTGTGTGGCTGGTCATGGAGAAGGAGACAGGATGCTGTCCTGGTCGCATGATACTATTTAGCCTGTATTTTAATTGATGGCACAGGTGTGCAGCACACGGGAGCGACACTGTTTCATGTGCATTGATTTCAACCCAAACAAATAAATGTCTATTGGAACCTTGGTTTGGAGGTATTTTCCCCACCCGGGACTTTTGCAGAGAGATATCTCAGGCTGTGTCGCAGCAGGGTGGTTGAAGTGGAACAGAAACAAGATCCTAAAAAGTCAATGTGGGCTTTGGAGTTCCCTGGTATTGCAGGAGCACAGAGCAGCTCCTGCTGCTGCAGCAAGATATCCAACCTTTCCATTCCTGGCTCTTGACCTAACATTTCACTTTCAGGCCAGGCTGAAAAACCTTTAGAAAGGCAAGAAACTGCCTCCCTGGGTTAATATCCTTTAATGCTTCAAGCCCCGAACTCTTTTGATAGATTTGTTCACTGATAACAGCCTTCTGTCCTCACCAAGCCTCAATAGTGCCATTTATAGAGGGATTGTGGAGCATCAAATGTCTTCTATATGTGGTACTTTGCTTAATGAAGCACTGAAGGGGGTCTGGCTGCACCGTCTCTTCTTTTGGCCCCCCAACTCTCCCCCTCCTGTATCCCACCCCGCAGGTGCTCTCCAGAGGAGGAGCAGGACTGGCCAGCCGGCAAACTGTAGGTTCTCATGGGTTTTGGTGTTTCCTTTCCTCGGGATGGGTGATTAAACAACATATGAGAAAGACCTCATGGTGGACATGTTGGAGAAGACAAGAAGGTGGGAGATGGGATGAGTAGGAGCATAGAGACAGGACAGAGTCTGTGTTTCATTAGGTCTCCTCAGTTGTGTAGGACCAGGGAAGCTTGCAGTCACTCACAGATGCAATGTGCTTTTTTACCAGTGACTGCTGAGAGGGGACCAGGCAGCTCTGGCACCCGCATCCTCTCTTGGATCTGGCGGCTGGAAATGGCACGTGCAAAACCAATGCTCTAATTCAGGTTTAATTACTTCCCTGTCTTTGCCATCCAGCACCTAGTGGTGCTTGGCACGCCAAGTCCCACATAAGTGCTAATCATGGGGTTAACAAGCCAGCAATGTCTTCTGAAGTCACTGCTGAAGACAGTGGTCAATGCCAGCACAGGGTTGTCCCCATGCCTCTTTGCAGGGAGGTAGTAGGTCTCCAGGTGAGAGCATCCTGAGGGATCTGGAGCTGACAGTGCCTTTCCGTACAGCCGTGCTCTGCGTCAGAGCGTGTCCCTGTCACTTGGTCACTCGGACTGCACAGTGGCCTTTCTGCATGTGGCTGCTCTGGGGCACAAGCCCTTCCAGTGGGAATCCCACCACTGGTGCTGGGGCAGAGCTGCCCCGCAGAGCAGACAGCTCAGCAGTGAGTAGCGACACTACTAGTTCATGCCCACACTGATGGACTAGCAGGCTAATCCATCAGTGGAATCCACCAAGGAAATGTTGACAGAGTCCAGATTAAACCAGTAACAGCATTTCAATGTACTGGGGGTTTCTCATCAACGACAAGAGGCAAAACAGACCCCAGATTTTAGCCAGTACTTGAATCATCTCTTACAAAAAACCCACCCAAACCCCCAAAACACAATGCAAACAAATCCAAACCCTGTAATTCCCCAAGAAGAAAGTAAGTTATTAACACAAAAAACTTGTTTATTATGCACAGCATCACAGAACTGAAACCCTGATACCTCATTAGGTAATTTTAGTCTTTGCTTCCATATCCCACAGCATCGTGAGTCACATCGGTTTTGCCTTACCCAAGAAAGCAAATAGAGCTGGTAGGAACTGCATCTTTGCGATGCATAGCACACTGTGCTCAGGCCGGGGTCCTGCCCTCTCCTCTGCTGGTGCTGAGGTTCCTGAGCCAGCAGGATGGCTCCAGCACGCAGGAGAAGGGGAGCATGATGGATGGTCCAGAAAACCCTGGCAACCCTGATAGTTTCCTCCCTGGAGCAGGACTCCAGGACAAGCACAGCTCCAGCTTGGCATCTTCTGGTGTCTTACAAGTGATGAGAGCAGAGCTTGTCTTTCTGCTAGGCTGGGGATGCCTTGGCTGACTTTGTCTTAGCTTAGGTGAGAGGGTTTCCTTCCTTTCCAGCTCCCCAGGGAATGGGAAAAGGAAGAATGAAATGAGTTTCATAGGCTGGAGCAGCCAGTGTCTCTCCTCCACACCCCTATAACCCCTGCTTCCCCTTCCAGGCAAGCCTGGCCAAGGATCCCTTCGCCCCAGTCACGACAGTGCCAGTGCACACTTGGGGTACCACCATGTTCCCTTTACCCCATGGGCACCATCTCGTGCCAACGCTTCTTGAAGAGGCATCTTTAAGGGCTCCGTGTCATGTGAGGAGAGGTGAGGAACTCAGGTTTTTTACACATCTTGTAACCATCCAGGGCACAACCTGTACTCCATAAGCTGGCCAGAGCCTCTCCAGTAGACTCATCTGTGCAGGGATGCTGAATCATTTGGGCTGGAAAGTCAAAAAGTGCTGTTGTGGTGGTCACATCTCTCGGAGTGTGGTGCTGGTTATGAAGACCACTAGACTTGGCTCAGACAGGAATCAAGTCTCCTCTGGAGCAGTCAGGGAAATACCTTCTTGTCGTGCCTTCCCACCTGGGAGAAGGCCAGAAACAGCATCTCTTCTGGGTCACCTCCCTCTGTCCTTCCAGCAGCTTGGCTGGGTCTAATCCAGGTTGGTGTTAGACATAGCTTTGTCCCACCACCCTGCTCCTGACAAAGACATCTGGCAGGTCTCTGGGGATAACTCCCTTCCCCTGATGTGCCCACAGAGAGTGAACCCTGGGCTCCTGGTTTCTCCCTCCACTAGCTTGTAGTGCAATCTCTGTGGTGGACAGCATGACATTGTCTCCTTTCAAGAGTTTGCTCAGCTGCTCAGAAGGTCACAGTGCTCCATCTAAGGATCAATGCCATTTGTCCAGCTCTATGGAGGAAGAAGAGTTAGTTGCAATGCCTCCCAGAAATCTGGGACTTGAGTATGGCTTATTTATCGTCTGGGTAAGGGCTTTCAACTAGGGCGGATCTGCTATCTTCATTCTGCTGGTGCAGCACAAATGGTGCATAAGAAAAGGCAAAATTTGCCCTCAAATTTCAATTGCTGGTCTCTGACTTTCTAAAACCAGGCATTTCACTGTGTGGGGGCATGGATGGGGCCGCAGAACCAAGCAGTTCCAGCAAATGGTGCTGCAGAGCAGCATCCCCACATGCTATGTCATCATGTTCAGGATGGTGAGGGCTGCTGAGGCTGAGCAAGAGCAGACAGGACATCAGGACCAGTCAAGAGCACAGGTCTTCAGCTTGGCCTTCGAGTAGAGTTGTAAGGGGTGTGCTGGGTGTGATATACTGGCTGACAGATGGACACTGTCAGGCCCAGTCTGCTGACTGAAAGGAAGAACATACGTTGAAACAGATCAGAAAGTGCCTGGTCGGACCAATGTGCCCCGTCTTTCTGGCCTGTGCTGAAGGTTCCTCAGAAGAGCTCAGCTCAGGCATCCAGATAAGAGACAAGACTCTGAACTGCCCAGCACTCAGTGCCCAAAGGACTTCAGGAAACATGTCCCATCAGTCTGTTGTCTCCATAAGCCCAGCCTGGAGACAGCCGTGCCCTCAGACCATCACTCGCAGAGTGGCAGGCTCAGAGCTGCAGCCTCTCATCTTCCTCAGTGGCTGGGCAGAGCTGCTCCTCTCCCATTAACCCCCATTAGCTCCCATCAGCTGCCACCAGTGAGATGCATCAAAGTAGGTGAGGTGATGGTCATGGCTGGAAGAAGAGGGGAGAGCTGAGTCCCCTCTCAGAATAGGTGTAAATGCTCCTGGTCCTTTTGGATGTGTCACTGCAGAGATGAGACACAAGGGCACAAACGCACAACATTGTCTCAGCTCGGATGAGCCATGAATTGACTTTTCCAGTGGCAGCAGCTCTTGGCATCATCACCAGCACCTCTATGAGACATTTACCAACCTCTGGGACCCCTGAGGGCCTCAGCAAGATTCACTTTCTCCTGCTTGTTTTTTTTCTCCCTCTTCTGCTGCTGTGTATTTGGTCTCACGAACAGCAAGGAAGGCCAGCATCTGAGGATGCTGCTGACTGTGGGGTGAAGGTCCTCGGACCCAGCCCTGGCACAGAGAGCTGCTCTCTCCAAGAAGGTGACGTGCTCCTCATGAGGTCCAGTCCCAGGGCTGAGCACTGGATTGCTCCATGCACACAAACCAAAATAGATTTGCTTCCCATTGAGAACTGGATTTTCACCAGCCTGAAGTGCTCGGCACCACCTGCCTCTCAAGGCCACCTCCACTGTCCCAGCCATGGTAGAGAGCGCAGCCAGGCAGAAGGTGTCTGCTGGCTAGGGAAGGGAGCCCAGGCATGGCAGCAGGAAGGGTACGCATTTCAGGATTTGTGGGACGTTCTTCCCATGGAAGGCATCACTGCAGACCCACAGCCACTTGTAAGGTCTTCACCAAAGGCAAGGGAAAGCCTCCCATTTCCCCTTACCCCATCTCTTCTTCATCCTTCTTATCCCCCTGAGCATCCCTCTACAAATCCTCAGCTCCTGTCCCTAAGCCATGGTCCACTCTGCTGATGTGGCAACTAAATACCCCTCCTTCTAGACAGCCAGCGGGAAAGAAACCAACCTCTTCGCAGCTCTGTCATTCATCCCCTGGCTGTCCCTGGGCTCCTCTACGCTGCTTCGGCTCCTAGACTGGGCATCTCTCTCTCCCTTGCACCCTGCGGGTCCTCCCAGCAACAACTGTGTACGTACACACCAAGCAGAGCAGAGCCCAGACCACAGTACTGGTTTCATCGTGACTTCAACAGGACATGGATCTGGGCTCCTGCCACACAAGAAGTAATATGGCTCTTGGCAAATGTCAGCACCGTGTGGGTCCCAGCCCACTGCAAGGAGGTGTTCACGCCAGGGCTCTCAGCGCACCCACGGGCTCTGTGACCCCTTCTCCACCTGCCAGGGGTCTGGCTGCCTGTGCTCAAGGCCAGCCCTGGTGTCGGACAGCCATGGGATCAGACTGCTGGAAAAACAGAGAAGGCGTGAGGAGCAGTGTGGAGCCTTCACTGGAGCTTCTCCTGCTTTGCTCAGGAGCTGCATTTATGCTTTGAACCTCGCCTTGCAGGTTGTCCTGTGCCCAGCCTTGTACCTGACTGATTCTCACCTTGACTTGCTGACTCGACTTTCTTTCTGGCTTCATCTTGGACCTGCCTCCTCACTGCAGACTGTGTGGGAATCATCGGACACAGCCATGAACCTCTCTGCTCTTGCTGGCGTACCCCGGGGCTGCGCCGTGTCAGTGAGGATATTCCCCTGCCTGCTCTGCTGTCCCCTTAGCTCCTTGCCTTGAGGAGCAGCCCACTCTTGCCCCTCTCTGACAGCTGTTATCCCTGCTTTACAGAATGAACAGAATAGAATCATTACAGTGTAGGCACGTGGTGGCTGCATAAAGTTGCAACAGCTCTTTATTTTCCTTGCCAGCTGAAATGCAAACTGCCACTCGCCTCCCACTGCTCTGGGGATCTATTGAGAAGAACAAAGGGCACGTCGTGGCCCACACTGCATTTATACGTCAAGGTTTCACAAAGAAATGAGCTCTTCTTCCACATCTAGCAGCTGAGAAGCAATTACTGTCCTTACCTCTGCAAGGGAGGCTTTCACGATTGTGTTCTCTTCTGCACTGGTACCACGCTGAGGACACTGCACAGGGTCATCTTCTCCTGATGGATGGTAACTCGCTGAGCGTCAATGGCCTGACATGGGTCTGAGCTCAGAGGCTTGAGGGAAATTGGCTTTCCTGCATGAGTTCTTGCTGAGATCTGACCTAAGGTACTGTGTTTCTAATTGAGTTTATTCCTATGAATTCAAGCTTGCAGAGGTCACAACAGCAAAGACACAGAGGGAGCATCCTCTGTTCAGATACTGCACCAAGTGTTCCCACCTCGAACTCATCCTTCCTCTGCTTTCCAAGGAAGCAACCAGCACCAGCTCTGGGGTGCATCTTTTTTTCCTTGTCGCTCATGAAAGTGCGGATTTGGGGAAGGGAGAGGGTTAATCTGTGCCTTCCTCACTCTCGAAGGAAGGGGTCAGGTGCCTGAGCAAGCCCCAGGCATTATAAACATGGACCAGCTGGGCTCAGACTTTTCTGGAGGATGCATTAGCTGAATCCGCTGGCTCTGGACAGGAGTAACTACTGGAGAGAAGGGAGCAAGAACGTTGGATCAACAGTCTCTTGCCTCAAAACCTGTCAGCTTATGTCCTTGGGTCCTTGGTCCATTAAAAAGCCCTCCTCAAAAGACCCTCAGCCTGCCCTGAACTCCACAGGGTGTCTCCAGAGCCATTTTTGGTCCTCTTGTTTTGCAGTCATCATGTTAGCACTCACAACGAACAGCTAAATGCTCGCTGCAATAGCTTTGGCTGTTTCATCCTTCACCTTTATCCATTCTCCACACTTTCCCTAACAGCTTAAGGTGGAAGGTGAGTTTTAGTACATAGCACATGGCTGCGCAGAGAAATCCACATCCATGGATGTGCTGGGTGTGGTGGTGGGAAATCTCTGAAGCTCTCCCAAAGCACAGTCCCCCCACCCCATTGCGACACCCCTCTCAAATATCGCAGCGCTTAGGCTGAGTGGGACGTCCAAATATGAACACTGGTACTAAGCCCTAGTTGAGACCATATTCCTGTCCCAGTCTGCTCTCTGTATCTCGCATGCTTTGCTGGGACACTGTCTCCTGCAATCAGAATCCCATCTGCCAGAGAAGGCACCCCAATGGCACCTGGGGTGAAGCTGCGGGATGGAGCTGCTCTAATGTTTCCAATCCTCCCAGGAAATGAAGAGACACCTTAAAATATTTGGTTGTTTTTAATCCTATAAAAGGCGCCAGCAACCATGCAGGATAGGAGAGTTGGAAAGGTATGAAACTTCACTGGTGTAAGCTACGGCAGGGTCTACAGCCCC
>NW_009618772.1:0-12230 GCF_000690535.1 Cariama cristata | reverse complement strand
GGTCCCCTGTGCTCTTCTTCCCCTTCCAATCCTGCTGAGCCTTTGCTGGTAGAGCATGTCCCTTATAGCTCCGTAGGTGTAGATGCTTGCCTCTGGTTCTGTGTGTCGTCCTGTTTTGGCTCCATAGCGATGTCTCTGAGGTCTTCGATAAAACGCTGAATCTAGGGTGGGGAAGAGAGATGGCAGAGCTCAGAGCAGGGATGGGAACAGGAGGCAGAGGGGAGCTTATTGGCTCTTTTGGAGGGCAAATTTCACCAACCAAACTGAGCAGGAGGATAAGGCATTTGCCGTGCTGGACCTTTCCCTCCAGAATGGGCTTTTGGGGGTGAGTCTGAGTTCAGGGCAAGGATGAAGGAAACCAAACCTTGGCCATGGGTCAATATGCATCCCCTGCCACAGCCTGCCTGGCTCCCGCTCCTTCTGCCCCCACAGGGACCCACACCCTGCTCTGCCTCCTTGGACGAGACGGGTTTGCCTGGTGTCCTCTGCCCATTTCCCAGGCCGAAGAGAGAGCCCAGGTGAAAAGAAAGGTGTCTGTTGGGCACCTTGATTTCTCTGGGCTCTCCCCTCCCTTTGGGCAGCTGAGAGTCATTACTCTTCCTCTTTCTGGGCAGGGAGAAGGGGTCTGGCTTGGCTCTACCATGTTCAGCTGTCTGTGGCTGTCATCCACCGGCACGTCCAGGTTTGCTTTCAGCTGCATGTTCATGCACTGGAAGATGTTGGAAATGGCCAACTTGATGGTCGCCAGCTTCAGGGTTTGCATGTCAGCTGAATTCTGGATGTCGGCCAAGCAAGCCTCCTGAGAGGAGAGGAGAGGAGAGGAGACATGCAGCATGAGGACATGCCCCAGCAAAGATGTTGCTTTAGCACTGGAGACCCTGGCTCGGAGAGCCTAACTTGCACACTTATCTGTTTTGCTAGGAAGAAGCTGTCCTTGCCCACAGCTGTGCTGGAAGTGGTTCAGCTTGGTGTGGTGGACACAGATCCAGGAACCACCACAGCTGCTCCTTGCCCTAGGAGCCTCCCCGTCTCTCTGCTAACTCCTGCAGTCCTCACTCTGGTGGGTCCTCCCTGCAGGTCCCACTTGCACTCTCCACGGCAGGGCTAGCTGATACCCTGGGAGCAACACATCCCACTGCCACCCTCCCAGAGCAGGTGCTTTCCAGCTTTACCTGATGGGACCTAACTCCTGGAGCCTGGAGTACCCAATAAAGGAATTTGGCAAGGCCCCCTTAGAGTGACGCGAAGGGAGCAGAGGCCAGCGGAGCTGAGGGCATTTCTGCACTCCGAGCACTGCCTACACATTGATGTGCCTCATTACAGCCCGGTTTACCACCAGTCGGGTCACTTTTGGACTGGTAAGGAGGGAGGAGAAGGGTGAGCCCTGGGGGGCAGATGCTGTGCAAAGGATGAAAACAAAGAATACAAAATCAGCAAAACCAACTTCACTCTGAGGCCTGAGCCATGAACAGTGGAGACTATGAGACATGCCACGCTGAAACCCCATTACCTGGATGATGCGGCAAGGAATGGTGAATGGAAATGAGTATGACCAGGCTAGACAAACCCAACAGGCACGCGGTGGAGTACGCTTGGGTTTTGTGGCAAGGCAGACCTCCCTACAGCCTGGTTAGCCGATCTCTTTTGGCTCTGAGTTCAAGCAAGAAGTGAAAGATCACAACGCTTTGTGAGGGCCTTGTTTTAACAACCTCTGATGTAACCTGCTCTGCACCTGGTCTGTCATTCTTCATTCTACAGCCCCTTGGAGGAACGAAACTAGGCATCTCTTCCATTCACAAAGGCTGCTACTGGGCCTTGCCATGGCTTAGGCATGAGCCATCAGCTCATCTTGACACAGCCAGGCTTTGGAGATCTTCCCCTGCCCGCCCCACGTTTCCTCACCCAGGGCAGGACGTCACTTTGAACCTGCTCAAGACATGGTTGGAGCTGCACCAGCTCAGTTTTGTACTGCAGCATCTCAGCTTCTTTCTCTGCGATGTACTGGTCCAGGAGCACCTTGGCTTGCTCAGACATGTCCTTCTGCGCCTGTTGTGACCGCACCTGGTTGTTGTGCGTCTTCATCAGCATCCTGTAGCGCCAAACAACTTCCTGGATCTTCTCAAACTGCAGCAAAAGGGCTTCTGGTGTTAGTAATCCCTCCCCTGCCCTTGCCCTCCCCTCATCACGATTGCAAGTCTCGTGCTGTTTGGCACCCTGTCCTGACCAGGGGCAACACCTGTCCCAACTGAAAGATCTTCCCTTCTTGATGAGACTATTGCCCCAGTTGGTTCGTGAGTGTTGCCACATTCCCCGTATGATGACATCCTGCTGCACCAGTCGCAGAGCTGTCACTGCCGTAAGCAAGGGGAGATATCGCACCTCTACCCTGGGTGAGCATTGCTCTGATAAAACACAAAGCACAGCTGCAACTGCCAGCGCCAAGTCACCTAGACACGGGAGAGGGGCAGCTGGGACAGCAGGAGTATGAGCGACGCATGGAGTGATGCCCGGGCATCCTTGAGACAGGGCACAGCTTTTTTGACAACTGCCTGCGTTCCCATTCCCAGGCAGCTTTTCACTTCTCCCAAACCATCAATGGGACATGAAAGAGTGACACAAAGGGGTCTCCATTCCCCTCAGTCCTGTGCTTTTCCCTCTTCTAACAGTTTTTCTTTGGTCTTCTCAAGCCTTCACCTCCTTTTCTGGTTCTCCTCCCCTAACTCTGGTCCCCTTGGCTCACCTTGGTTGCAGGGAATCTCTTCCCACCCCATCTGAGGTCTCTGCATTTGACCAAGTGTTATGATTTCCCTGGACCTGCCTTATCTCCTCCAGGTTTACCTCCCACCTAAGGCCCTCCTTGAGGCCATGATCTGTCTCCTTCATGTCCAAACTCACCCGTGAGATCTCCACCACGTCCTCCAGGTATTTTTTGAAGATGGAGTACTTCTGCACTTTGTTGCGGAGTTTCTGGTGCTCGTTTTTCAGGGCTTCCAGTTCTCTCTTAGCTCTCCAAAGCTCACTCTGCTTCTGCATCTTCCCCTCTCTCTCTGTGCTCACTCTCTTCAGAACTCGGACTCGGATCTTATCGTTTTCCTGGTGATATTTCCCCCACCAACACGTGCACGCACACACAGAGGGAAAGGAAGGCAAGGGAAGATGGAGCCGGGTCAGTCAACAGCACTGGAAGGAGAGACCTTCACAGAGGAGAGACCAGTACTGGAGCACCCCTGGGAGCATTTTTCACTCCCTATTTAACAGGGCCATCCCTCTTGCATTGACCCTTTGGTCTTGGAGACAGGCATCTGGGATGGCACTCTGATTTTCAGACCTCCTGGAAGACACCTGGGTGTCAAAAGGGGGAGGACAGGCTGAGACCCTTCTTGGCAGATGTTTGGGGCCCTCAGGAGATGACACTAGTACAGGACAAGCTCTCTCCCACCCAAGCGCTACCAGGGCTTTCCACATCTGTGGTACAAAACCCCATGCCCTGACAGTCCTGTTCCTCACACCTCCAGGCTCAAGGAAGGCTGGGACAGATGTGATGGCCCAAGACTGTCTACCCAACGGAGGGGAAGAGGTGGAGGTGTGGCTCAGGGTCATGTCAACCGAACTGGTCAGGGGCCGATGTACCTTTAGAAACCGCTCAGATTTCTCCATGTAGGTTTTCAGCTGAGCCCCCTTGGCCTGGAGGTCCCTCCACCGGCAACTTAGGACTTGCATCCTCTTCTTGAATTCCTAGCAGCACCACAGTGAGCGTGACATGACTATGCACACCCAGAGCCAGTCACCTGCCTGGTGTTGCCCTCCTAAAAACCCACAAGTCCTCCCAACCATACCCCAACACCCTCCCATCTTTCTTACCTCTTCTTTCACCTCCAGAGCCTCTTGTATCTGTCGGGCTTGTCTCCTTTTCTGCAGGAAGCAAATAAATGGAGACAGGGACTCCTCCTGTGTCAGTCTGAGTTTCCTGCCACAGAAGTTTTCCTCAGGGTTACACACTGGTGCCAACACCTTGGCAGGGTGTTGAGTTGCTCTGCCCCGTCACCCCACTCAGTGAGCAACCCAACACCATCTCAGATCCCATCCGGCAGTATGCCATCCCCAGCCTTCCCCAGTGGGGATCCCACTGACAGAGCAGAGGGGTGTTACAGGGAGGAACAGGGCTGGGGAAGGGAGGCACAAGAGGAGCCTGAAGTGGCAGAGATAAGGGATGGGAGTTTGCCACGGTGCAGGGAGGAGGGATGGAGGAGATGAGAGAAGAGGATGGAAGGGATGGAGGTGGGTGGAGGACCCCCCTCACCTGAGCAAGGGCAGGAAGTTCTCCCTGTAATGCATGCAGAAATAAGCCAACAGGTCCTCATTGGTCATGGTGGCCATCGCTCCAGCCACCAGAAGGGCCTAGAGGGCCCAGGTACTCCTGGCACTGCTCGTCTCCCAGGTCAGCTCAGGAGCTGCCCTGCAAGCCTGAGGGCTTGGCAGTGCATGTGAGAGGCGGCTGGGTAGGGATGAGCTCCTGGGTGCCTCTTGCCTCCGCTTTCCCAGGACCTTCCTTGCCTTGGTCATGTCTGTGGTCACCAGCTCTTGGTGGTCAGTTGGCACATAATGGTTGCCGGGGGTAGCTGGAAGATGCTCAGGTGGTTACTTGGCAACCAAAGGCGGGTGATGCCGCCACGCCAGCGAAGGGCACTGACCGCTGGGTCCAGGACCAGGACTCTTCAGCACTAAAGGAAAGCTGAACAAATGCAGATTCCTTTCCCTTCCTCTCATTTTCTTGGGTTCTTCCTCTGCTAAAAATCAACCCCTGTGTCCTGTGACCTCTGCCGTCTTGGGCAGG
This sequence comes from Cariama cristata, assembly GCF_000690535.1. Taxonomy (NCBI): domain Eukaryota; kingdom Metazoa; phylum Chordata; class Aves; order Cariamiformes; family Cariamidae; genus Cariama; species Cariama cristata. The sequence goes on along the minus strand of NW_009618772.1, from coordinate 7,396 downwards.
TATTTCAGCACCCCCGAAATCCACATCCCACTGTCTCATAGCTCAGGGCAGGAGCTTGTTCCTTCTCTCTCAAAGCACCAGATGAAAGACAGTTAAACTGAGGCACATCCTCAGGGGTGCTTGATGGCTGTACTGCCCACGAATCCCTCTCTGTGTGCGACTGAGGTCTACCGTTTGCTAAAAATTAACTGATTTTTTTAATTTATTTTATTTTTCGTAGCTTTGGGCATTTGCACACGGTCCATTTTCAAAAATAAAGGAGTGGTATTCATCGGCCAGGTGGGGGAAAACCTACAGACAGCGGCGACCTTGGGGTCTGCTCCTTCCACAGGAGATTTCACCCTCTGATGTTTGCTTCTGTCAGTCTCTGGCTTCCTTGCTGGCTTAACATACAAGAGCATTTCTGTGAGCTACTGAAGCTGAAACACCCCTGGCTTGGTGGCAAAGGCTGTGAGTCTCCGGGAGGAGAAGTCTTCATGTCTGTTACAACCCTGCCTTGCATCAGGGAAATTCTTTCCAGGCAGACATCACCCCTTGCTCATTATAAATCAGTAGGAGTTGCAGAAAGTCTGCCAGATCCGTCTGGCACTTTAAACAGCAAGATGTATGGCCCAGGAAGAGGCCATTTGTTATATGAGAGATGCTTCATTTAGAGACAAATGACCCAAGGCAAAGCAGTGAATACACCTGGCTTTTATTCCTGAGGTTCAAATCGATCCCGTCAGTGACAGGTGACTTCCCCTCTGTCCATCATGGGATCCATCCTCTGTCCAACCTGGGGCTGTTCCCATCCCAACAGCTCAGGCAGATTAAACCTGGTCTTCTGGAGCAGTTTCTGGACCTTGGCAAAGGCAAGTCTTCACTGGGAGTGAGGTGTCCTTGTCCTCTTGTGCCTGAACTGTGCTGTCTGAAATTAAAAAACCCCTACGATTTTGGGGAGAGGAGTCTGAGGCAGGTGCCGGGCACCAGGATCAGCATTTCAAGCAATTAAAGTTCATTATCCGTATGAATAATGGGAGACAGGCATTTCCAAGGGGAAGCACTCGCTGACTTCCCTGTCTGACTAAGAATTCCCCATTATACAACATTTTGTCACACAGACGACCTCCAGGGAGCAAGTGATGTCATCAGTTACCTTCCTACTTGTTAGGCATGTATAACACCGAGGGGCTGCCGCTGTCCCTTTGGCTTCACAGGATTTCATTGTCCCTAAGGAGGTGCTGCCTTTCCACAGCAAGGATAGAAAGCACAATCCATACTAAAGTCCCTGGGGTTTTGCCTGCCCCCACAGATAGCTGTGGGATTCTCACTTTCCACGCTGAATGCGCAGAGCAAAGCTACTGCTGCCTGCAGGCTTATGAATAAAGGAGAAGTCACCACCGGGTTTTATTCTTACCGAGCAGTAGAAGTTGCAGCTGGGTCCAAGGAGGGTCAATCAAATGGTGGGGGACTCAGGGGGAGTTTGGGGATCTCCTAATACTCTTAGGCCCAGGGGAAGCCCCTTCCTTTGCCTCCTTTTCGCCATGGGAGCTGCAGCGCCCACTGACTTAGCACAGCAGAAAGCCAAGCTCAAATCACTTGTGTTAATCTCAGCCTTTCTTGTGTGGCAACCCACAGACCAGCCATCACCAACTTTATCTCATGGATTCTCTCTGCTCCTGCCTCCACCTTGCTGGTTTTGGCAGACAGAAGAGCTGCTTGGATTCGAGATCTTTGTGGGCCCCATCTGTACAGCACCTTGTGACATTCGCTCCTTGTCATCACCACAATGCTGTAATGACTAGCATAAAACATGTGCGCTGTGGCAAACAGGTCTGATGCCATTGTCTGAGTCCCCAAAACTTTATTCAGAGGGGTCATCTTCTGTGTGAGACAGTGAGCTGGCTGAGGACAGGACTGTCGAGTCGAGAAGATGTGGTGTGAGATGCCCTGTTGTTACCAGGGTACCAGTGATGTCTGCCAGGGTGCTGGGAAGGTGCTATGGAGAGCAGCTCCCATGGACTCACCTAGCACATGGGACAACCCCAGGAGAAGCCTGGACAGGGTGGCCTGGTCTGTCTGGGTATGTTACTGAGAATCTCTGGTCTGCCGTTGTTTTCTGAGTTCCTCCATGTTTGCTCTGATGAAGTTTGTACATGCTCATGGCTTTCTGTGGTTGTCTCCAGCATGGCTGGGCCAGGGTACCACTCAGGGGTCCTCCCTGCCAGTGTTTCTCCAGGTTCTTTCATGTTTGCAAGGACAATCCTGTCCACATATTACCCAACAGCCGTCTCCAGTGCATCCAGGCTCTGATGGAGCCCTTTGTGCTTCCATCGCCTGGCTGCAGCTCTGCCCAGAACAGCTATCTGCTATGGAGAGGACACTTGGGTCCAGCATCTGTATCAGAAAGAGTAGTAAGGAATGAAAAGCGGGACTAGCTCCAAACAGCCACTATCCTGGGGACATAGGGACAACCTAAGCTAGGAAAGGTGATTTCAGCCCTCGTGGCTGGAAGGGGAGGAGGAGAAAGCAGTGCTTGTAGGAGGAAGGTTCGGGATAGAGGGAGAAGAAATGCTGTGATGGCTGGAGAGGGAAAGACATGGGTGACCAAGTGGGATTGAAAATACACATTGTGAGTATCTTCCCCTGAATGTGAAAAGGCTGCTGGCTGACCTAACACAAAGAGACCTGAATCTTAAGTACCCGGTGACAGGCAGGTACCTGCCATGCAGCACCATGGTGCTCTGGGCATTTGCACTGACTCGTCCTCGGTCTTGTAGCACTCTCATCCCCACAGGATGGGTGAGCCCAGCCCATGAATCACCCAAAGCCACATGTGCTCCTGGCTCTTGCCTGCTCCAAAACCTACAGACCCCATCAGCAGACCTGCTTCCCGGAGTGCTGGACCCTCCTGGGCTGGTGTCTGGTAGATGGGAAACCTTGAGATGGGATCTGTCCTCTGCCCACCTGGAGGAAAGCCCAGCAGGATGAGATCAGACACCACACCTCACAGCTCTGGTGAAAGTGCTTGCAGATAGCCTTTTTTTTTTTTTTTTCTGATGTTCCTAATCACCGTTTGCCACTTTTATCCTCACATCAAGGTTTTATCTTCAACAAATGCTTTCCTCCTCAATACACTATGCATTAAAAAAGAGTTTCTTCCTATTATGCTCTCCATAGCAACTGCATCATCTTACCATGAATAAATTACCTCTGACTTGACATCCCTTATTAGAACACAGAAAATGCCATTTCTGAGTCATAGCTACCCAGGAGAAACCTTTTCTGTTCATCCCTTAGGTACATCCCCCACCTTTTTACTCTTTGAAGGAAACTGCTTTATTTTTTCTTTTCTTTTAAATCTCTGCTCTTGAAGCCCCTGGAGTTGAAGACTGATGGAAAGCTGACACAGACTTTCCCTTCTCGCCCTCAGAAACTCCCAGCAGTACAAAACGCCCTTGGTGACAGCCAGTTCCTCTAAATCACATTGGGCTCTGGGTTGGCATGATTTTGAATGGCCAAATCTCTTCCCAGCATCTTCTCCCAGTTCTTAGGTCCCCAAGGGACAGGTTTAAGGGAGAAGATGAGCTTCTATCCAGGGAGAGCATGATGCAGACAGCATGGGGACGTTCAAACATGGCATCTTCATTGAGTGCCCAGGGATTTTGGAGTTGAGGAGCTGTTCCCGTGTGGAACTGGGACCGTCTGGAGCGGAGGGAAGGTTCCTGCCTCTCTCCAGGAGTCTGTCCAGCTTGAGATACCTCCCAATTTGCCAAAGCACTTGACTTTTCTCTGCGACAGTGTGACCACAGCCCAGGAGAGGGAGCGCTTATTAAACAAGTGTGAGCTCCCAGATGCAGTCCTAGTCCTGCCCTGTTTCCTTGCCCTGGGATAACTCCAGGCAGCCTTTCTGGTAGTGGGCAAGGGTCTGGCCTTTCCGCACAACATACCCTTCCTCTGCCCTGTTCCCATCCCAACCTGCCCCTTCCATGGGAATGCAGTTGACGCTGATGGCAATGCAGGATAAATGTGCTGATGTGTAAGGAAGAAGGGATGGGGGAAGCCTGAGTCACTGCTGGGTGCCTCTCCCCGGACACCACTGTGCTCCCCTGCTGCCTTCTCTCCGAGTCATCCGGCACAGCAGGATTTCAGCTTAAGCCCCAGAAAGCCAAGGCCGTCAGAAATGCCCATCTCCTCTGAGAACCTCAGCACCTCTTGGGCAAGCTGGACTCTGCTCTGAGGAGCACATGTTTTCCATCTCCCAGGGCTCCCTGACATGGATTTGTCCCAACATCTGTACCTGCATCCCAATCCAAAGGGCACCTCAGGGTGCACCGCTCATATTGTGGCTTGGGGGAGGAGGAGGCTCAGGCTTGGGGGCTGATGCAAGAAGCAGCAGGAGAAGGAGCTAAGAAGTGGTTTCCAAACTCCAGACTCTCTGTCTATTTGCAAACTAGCACCCTCTTAAATTCACTTTATCATTTCCAGGCACCTAAGAGACAGCACAGGCTACTGGGAAAGCACAGGGCAGCTTTGCTCGTCCACCCGACAGCCGTGCGGCCACAGGAATTCCTTGCCTGCCTCTGTCTCTGCCGTTCGGATCAGGGTAAAACTTTTTGCCAACCCCAAAAGCAAGTGCATAGGTACTCAGGATGCAGTATTTTTGTGTTTGACTTTCTCCGTAGGTTTTTTATTCTGTAAGACCCAAGTCACACAAGCTTAGGGGTCAGTCATCCCCAAACGCTACGGTTATGCCATCAGTTTTGTGGTGCCTCCTGAAATCTCACTTCACCATGTGGCTTCGAGCAGAGTTGCTGGTTGGTTTTGGCTTCCCTGGCTTCTGTGGTGGGTTTCTGTGTGCATCAGGCTCCACTATCAGGGCAGTAACTTTTCCAGTTTCTTTCTTGCAATAAGTTATCTCTGTTCTCACTTAGCTGAGTCGCAAAAAGGAAACAGACTGGTGAGCCCATTAATGCAATAGGTGCGTAGGCTTCGTTGGAAAGGGTTATTCCACATCTCCCTGCCACCCCTGGTGCTTCAGCTGCTTGTTCCCACGCTGGTGCGGGTCAGCCTGTTTCGAAGAAGGGGGCCTGCGTGTGGCAGTGAAGCAAGGAGATGGTGAATATTTGCTGCCAGCTCTCAGTGCAAGAGAATAGCAGCCTGGATATTTGGATGAATAAGAGAAAAAAGGGGACACTGTTTCTGACTGGAGAAGACCAACTCAACACAGGTATCCAGGGATCTTTCCATTTTAAGACATCATTTGTTGAGCAAATCTTTATAGCAACTAAAAGCGACCAAAAAGGACAGTTTGCTCTTTCATGCACAGAGTGGTCCATGAATCAAAAAATAAGGATGATGTTCAAACTATGACTCAGTGTCCAGACAGCCCCGTGGCAGCAGCAATCATCGGACCATGTTAAAATGGGCTCATTCATTTGCTGTGCAATGGGGAGGATGCAACAGCTGGAGGAGGAGGAGTAGGTCTGCTTCCAGCCTTCAGATGTTGCCTATTCTCCAGCTTTGAGAGCTGGTCCCTGCAAAAGCAGGGACAAAAGCAAAGAAGCAGCAGCCATTTATTTTTCTCAAGAATAGTTTGCTCTTCCTTTTCTACAACCTGAATTGCTCAAAAAATGCATTCCCACCAGACAGTAGTGTAGGCTCATAGTTCTGCCCCAAGGCAGGTGCAACGACCCCTTCCCAAGGGTTTCAGGGCAGCAAACTGTCCTTACCCTGTTCCAGTTCAAGTTGGGATCTGGATCAGGTCTGCAAAGAGCGCATTAAAGGATCATTATCCAACTTCATGGTAGATGTCTTGAATGGAGATCTCTCCATGAGTCAGGTCATCCCAAACTCCCGTTGTAGGGAGAGGGATAAGCATTCCCAGGGCATAACACATCTGATCCCTTAAGACTGAATGAACTTCTGGAAGCTCCTGCTTTTCTCCATGGACTATCCAGGGCACCTGCCATGACCAGCTCACATAGACACATCCAATTTGGCCACCTTGAGCATCCTTGCTAGGCCCTGCAGCCCCTCACTTGGCCTGGGACCTGCCCAATCACTAAGTTGAGCCCCGTCCCCCAAGCTCTCCCTGGTCTTGACCTGTAAACAAGAGGTCTAAGGATGAGGAGAGGAAGTCTGCCTTCCTGGAGCTGTGGGCTGCAGAGGAGGAGGATACCCTGGTGGTGTGGGTAGACTTCATGGCTAGCCTTGCTGAAGGCAGGTCACTACATGCGCCCAGACACCAGTCTTCACCAGAAGTAGATGCTGAGACTTGTATTTTGGCTATGAGTCTGCTAAGGATGGGAAAGTAGATTTTCATGCTCCAGTTGGACTTCTTCAGCCTTAGAAAAATGACCCCTTCCAAGAAGCCATCTGAACCCTTGTGTACATAGAGCAGGATCCTGGAGGCGACTGGCCTTTCAGTTCGGGCACTGTGGTTTAACCCAGCACTCGATCTCTCAACAGCCCTCAGCAAACTCCTGCAAGCTGCCCTAAAGCTGGCCTGCCTCCAGCTTAGTGTCCTCTCCAGGAGCCAATGGAGACTTGGTCCTTGGTGGGAGCGTTCAGGCTATGGGGCTGGGGATGTGGTGCTAGCCCAGACAGCCCGAGATCATACATCAGTTACAGCAATGCAGCGTTTGCTATACACAGGCATCTCTAGGATCTCTCTCCTGGCTGGGTTTTAGCAATAGCTCTGTCATGGCTCTGGATTTTAATCTGACACGGACACCCAGGGGTACCATAAGCCCAAAACCATCTGAGTTCATCTTTGGTGGTGCAAAGGATCTCAAATGCAGAAGCATCAAATGAACGGTTGTTTCCCAGGTGTCCTGGTTTGGCTAAAACAGGACTATTTCTCCTTTCAGTAGAATTTTCTTTAAGTTTCTTCTAAGTAACCGCCCTTTCTGAAGGTAGCTACATGTTTTTCAGACAGTGTCTGCTTTCAGGATTGATAATGCTCAATGTTTACAGTTGTTACTGAAGTAACGGTGGGATTGGCATGCAGAACAGCCCACGTTTATACTTATTCCTGTGGGAACTGAGGTCACTGCTGGCTCTCTTATATTAAACAAGTGAAAAGGCATAACAGGGTCGCACCTGCGGAAAAGTGCAGACGGGACAGGTGACCAAGGACTGACCAAAGAAGTATTCCATCCCATCCATGTCATACTTGATATAAAGCTAAGGGATCACACAGTCAGTGTCTCTTCTTTCATGGCCAGCATCCCTGTGGGACTCTGCTTGTTCTCCTGCCTCTGATCCTGATACGTGTATTCCTGAATCTTGTTCCTGTTGGCTTCAGAGTCCGGCCTGGGACATCCATCGGTGTGAGCCGCCATGGCCTGCAATTCCCTGACCATCTTTGGGAGTTCAATATTGGATTTGTATATTTTTTCTTTTATTTCTATTA
>NW_009618771.1:2451-7140 GCF_000690535.1 Cariama cristata | reverse complement strand
CTAGGGGTGCCCTTGAATGTCGGGCAAAAGTTGCCAGGGCGAGGATTTGGAAACCCGCTCGTTTCCCGCAGGTCCCGAGCGCTGGTGGTGACCGCCGTGGCGTTTCTGGCTGCACGGCGAGTGTCACCCCAAAACCCTCATCCGGGTCTGGGGGCACCTGGCAGCGCATCTGCGCATCCATGGCCATCGCTCAGCAGCGGAAAGGTCCCGTGTTGTCTAATGCGGGGTACAGAAACGCAGCCGTGTCACCGCGAGGTGTGAAAGCTCAGATTATTTGTCACTTCCATCGTCTGTAGAGGTTTGGCAGTACGCAGGATGAATTATAGGGAGGCAGTTTCCTTACCCGTAGATCTGCATGTGGCACGTACCCTTTATGTCTCCTCGCAGTTTTTCTGTGAGTTGCCATCAATCACGTAAACTTTACGACCACTGCAGCTCGTTTTGCATTTATTTTATCTGCTTTTTGTCCAGAGCTTACCTTTAGCAGCAATATCACATACTGTGAAATGTTTATTAATACTCAAGGGTAGACGGAGTATCAACATTTCATGAGTTTAACTGTGATAAGAAGTACAATGTATATACTTTTCGCTAACAGCTCCCTATTAAATTATTCTGTAAAGTATCTTACATTCGCTGAATGGCACTGTCAGTGTATAGAGTTAACTTCCCTGCCAGATGAACTCTGAGGCCTCTCAGTTTATATAACTGACCTTTTTTTATAATTGGTTGATAAATTAAGATATTGGTAAGAATGGACACATTTTGAAATTGGAGTTTAATTTGATTCAGGGCAGAATTGTAAATACTGCAATTTGTAGTCTCTAAATAATGATTTATTCTGTCTCAAAGTGCAGCTTAACTGCTAGATTAGCTAATTCAAGAATTGTGATTTAACAACATCATGTAGCATGGAAAAAAAACAATCTTGGGAAACTTGGGCTGAGTTCGTAGTAGGAATCTTGCGAACGTTTCACTATTGTGTCTGCACGAACACCATGTGAGTTATTTTCTTCACGATCAGTGAAGTAACAAGGACCAAACTGGCTTGAGAGGAGGGAAATGTTTTCAGTTTTCTACCTTGAGCAGCTCAATTCCTTTTTCTCATTCAAAGAATCTGTTTTCTTCAAGCAGTGCCGAGCACGGCTACGTAATGGAGGGCACTGCATCTCCCCAAAATAAAGGCCTGAGCTAATGAGATGCCGAATCCTTCCTGTTAGTGAGCTCTGTCCGTTCCCATCTGTAGTCGATGGGAATTGCGGATGTTTGGCATTCGCAGGAATTGCTGAATACCTTGCTGGATTGGGCCGTGGGTATCACCAGGTTCATAAAACGAGGGTCGCTTTTTTCTTTGAGGCTAAAGAGCAGGTAGCATCAGTTTGAAGCAAGTCAGGCTCCAATTTTTACTTCTTATTATGGTGAAATCCTAATAAAGTAGTTGTTCCTGCACAAGTAGTTGCTCATCATTTCTGCCTTGTTTCACGTTCTTTGATGAGACATCTCAGCTGAGGGAGTTAGATAACCCTTTCTCCCAAGAAAACTTGTGTCAGAGCTGGATGAAAGGTAGTACTTTCTCGTTGGTGGCTGACGTGATTTTAGCACTGAACAGATCTATGGTGAATAGATGTCATCTGTTCTTCGAATTTTAGCTGTGGTTTTGCGCGTGAAATGCTGTTGACTGGAATAATTTTCGTCCTTTGCTTCCTGGCTGATTCTGGCAAAGCCATACCCCGTGTAGCGCTTTAGAGTGAAAGATCTAAATATTTCTATTAGCAGAAGCGTGTTAAATTTCTTGTGTGGTATTGGCATAATGGGCCGACGTGAAGCAGGCAGACGCTGGACCAAAGAAAGTAGTCGGCTTGTGAAAAGATAGGAACAATTTCAGCTCCTTAAACCGGTATCTCCTTGAATTCATCCGTGAATATTCGTCAAGTATAGCACGTTGCTGCTGTGTGTTTAATGGCTGTTTAGGTTAGGCTAGGGTCCTTCAGAGTGTCTGACGAGGGTGAGTTTGAATTTACATCTCCTTTGCATCTCATAGGTGTACGAATTAATCTATGAGAAAATGCTCAGCATCTTTGTAGATCAAGATGAGTTAACAAAATTGATTACAGAAATTGATTTCTTTGTAACGAGTGTGGTTAAATACCTGACATCATATTCCTTTCTTAAGACTGTTCTAGGCAAAGGTTTGGTAACAGTAACTCTTGGATACCTAGAAATGAATCTGTTTCCAGTTAAAATGTCAATGTATATCCAATGGATATGAAATAAACCCAGGTCTGTAGCTGCTGTGCTGTTAAGAGGTTATTCATAGCTACATTGTAATCATATCTCCTTAAACAAAAGGTTTGAAAGTAAATTTGTAAATAAAATACTGCAAGCTATGTTTATGGATGGACTTAGGAAGTGCTGAGGCCCTTGGTATGATTTTTAATTACAGGGGCATGGAAAATGTTCAGTTTCTGAGAAAGCCGCATTGTGCGAGTTGAAGCTCGAGATGTGGATGGTAAATTTAACATAAATGACACTTGGCACGCAAGGAGTATCAAAAGTGACGTGTAAAGCAAATTTAACCTTCACAAATTTAAAACTCTCTAACTTGGAAAGAAATGGTACTTCTGAAGATTTCTGCATAGATCTTGACAACCTCAGCTATCTTTCTACCTATATATTTCTGGATAGCTGTACAGAGACATTACATGTATGAAATACAGTTTTGAGGCAATGTGCAGCCAAAGTCCTGGTACCACATAAAGGACACAAACTTCCTAATTATTTTTTTTTCCCCCCAAGAGTTCCCTATTTATCCAATTCTATCTAATCAGTATCAAAGTCTGCCTTCGTGGCTGGGATTTTGCATCCCGCTGTATATGGCATCCCACTTCCCTTGAGGTGTGAATTGGTTTTGGTCCTCTGAGACCGACATATTAACTGGCCGTCCAGTATTCATTCTGTTTTGTCAGGCTGAAGTGGAACTATTTCTCATATTTAAGCCGAAAGGCAGGTAAACCTTAAAGCTGGCAGTCTGTAGGCTCGGGATGACACCAGGGCAAATGGGATACATTGCTTAATACCCAGGTTAAGTGCACGATAACTCTGATGCTTTCAGCTTCCAGCGAGAGGAGGAGGGGGCATCGCTCCCGAGCACCTCCTGCGGCATGTTTGCGGTGGCAGGAATGGGCTGGCGAGCAGCTGCTGGTACGGGGGCTCGAGGAGAGGAAAATGGACACTGGGGAGGAAGGATGCGTGGCAATGACCTTCCAACCCGGCGCAGGACAGCCTATTTCCTGAGCTGCTGACTCAAGGGTACAGCAAGCCCTCCCCATGCGTGTCCTTGGTTGGGATTGGGCAAGAGAGAGGGAAACAGTGGTCAGGCACCTCAAATTTGCTGGGAAATGTGCAAAACTTGAAACCTGATGGGAGGTTTTTTGTGTAAGTCTGCGTACTTATTGCTGGATCTCAATCAAGCATAGCTTGACTATAGAAAAGGAAGGAAAAGTATGAAGGTTTTTGGTGTTGGTGGGATTTTTTTTTTCCTATTAGCAAGTATTATCTTTACGGAGAATGACTTTAGCATATCTTACGTGCAGTAAGCAAGTGCTCTTTCAGTTATCTTCCAATTAGTTTATATCGCTTTCAAATGAACAGCACTAGACTGAAAGGTCAACCTTGACCCTGGTTTATTCTGTGCCAGTATTGCCTGCTTAAAAACTCTGGCGGTGGTTGCCCCTTTTCACCCCCTGAGGACTTGGCCATTTATTTAAAAAAACAACCCTTCCGAAATCCCAACTCCTCAGGTTTTTTTTTTAGACGAAGACCTCATTGTAAGAGCCCAATTCTGTCCCCGAAAAACTCCATTGGCATTAATTGATAGAAAGCAGGAGACGGTCTTTTACAGCACACACTGCCAAGCAGGGCCTGACCCTACCACTGGCACGTAACAGGATTTTGGTATCCCTGGACTCCAGGGGAGTTGCTTGCAGGGTGGGATGGTCCCGGGAGTGCAGGTGGTAGAGCTGGGCCCCCGCAACAGAACTCCGTGTTATTTTATTATTATCGCGAGGTAGCCAAACTTCACTTACTTAATGCGCTTCTTGATAAGGAACGATCTCTGAAGACAGTGGCCTGTGACAGTGACAGTGTAAGGCTCTGGATTTCCCGTCTGAATTCAATAAGCCTTTTTTTTTAAAAAAAAAAAATTTTATCATTCTTTGCTTTCTTGTATGCAAGGAGCCAGTAATGTAAACAAACGTCACGTCCCTTGCATAACTGTTTCTGACACCAAATCTCTGAAAATTCTTTTAGTACATCCAGAATACGTGGGCAAAGGCTGCAGAATAAACATAATGTTTCTAAGTATAAAAAACTGCTTTTTTTTTTTCATCCTGGTTGCAAACTAAGCATTGACTACTGTCTTGATTTTACAGATTATTTCATGCTGAAATTATGCCTATTTGCATGGATAGTCATTCTTTAAAACTAGCCACAGATGCAGTCCTAGGGAGCACGTAGATGTTTTTACAGGTGAACCGAAAGAGATGGGAGCAATTCCAAAAAGTCTGCATGCTGCCTTTGGCAATATACCCTGTTATTGTGAAGATTGTGCTCTGTTAAGCAAATGTAAAGTTTAATATTAGATAAGCGTCGCATGAAAAATATTTTAATTTTCCTCAGTGTTAAATTTTA
>NW_009618771.1:0-2440 GCF_000690535.1 Cariama cristata | reverse complement strand
GTGTCTAGCGCTTTATGTGCACTGTGAGTTTAGCATCACTAGTTAATAAGTCACAAATTATGTCAAGAGCCTTTTACAAAATGCAAGGAAGTGTGTTATCTTTTTATGCTGTGTTCCTGGGAAACAATGAGAGTTCATATAAAGAGAAGGTATCTTCCTTTCTCACGCAGCTGATTGATGTTATTTCTTTCATCTTTCCATATTTTTTTCTCATCTTTTCTGCATGTCACAGGAAATAAGATTCTGTGTATTCAAAATATTACATGTAAGAGGGGCTTCACTGGGCATTTGAGATATTGTTCTTGGAGATTTTTCTAAAGCAGAGAGATGTGACACTGAACATGCCTCGTTTCTGCTATGCAAAAAATTTAACGGCGTGTATTTTAGTGTACAAAATACAGAATCTTCAGCCTTTGGTAGCGGGGCTTGCTTGGAGATCGTAAGTTAAGAAAAGGGAAGGAAGGTATGGGGAATTCAAAACACTGTCATGGCTAGTCATTGGTACATGCGAGGCTGTGTTAACGAACTACATTTTGGCCTTTATTTGATCACATCTCTGTAAATATTATAATCTTGACCATAAAATATTTTAATGCATTTTTTCTTTGCTGAATAAATGTTTCCCTAGTGATTTAAGAGAGTTCTCCCCCCCAGAATAAGCCTAAATGTGTCTATAATTTCTTTGCCTTTCACGTACACATATACTATCCTACCTATAATTACGTGAAAGTTGTTGTTTTGACCTTCGATTGTTTATTTACCAGTTTTATCTCTCTTTAAAAAGCAAAACAACAATTACGGTTTTTACATCGCAGTTGAATTTTTTAATCCAAATTTTATACAATTTCTTGTTTTAACAATAAATCTTAAATAAGGAGTACTTTCATCTTCTTTTGTAACATGTATCTCAATGCCCTAAATTTAATCAATTGGTTGTCAGAGGCTGTGTTCTTCTAATCTACTCTTTCTTCTGAAGATAAACAGTATCATTTTAGGCATTTGTGCAAGAGAATCATATTACTGGTGCTTAAGCAGTTTTTGCTTTTTTAAATCTTAATCCATCTTAAACCAGTGGAGCAGAAATATTTAAAAATGTTTCATTTCAAGCAGAGTGCATAATAAATTGCAATAATTGTAATGTGCCATAAATCCCAGAGCCTATGCATTTTGCATTTTATTCAGGATTGAGGTCAGGAAATTTGGAGAAATTTAAAGAAAATGATTCATCAGTCCTTTTGTTCTGTTGGCCAGGGTCCCAGGATTCTTGAGCTGAGCCCAGCTGACAAGCTTTTGAAGATGGCACAATAACAGTCCAGTGATGCCTGACCATGACAGCACAGCCCTCTTAAGCAGGCAAACCAAGAGAAGAAGAGTTGACATTGGAGTGAAAAGGACGGTAGGGACAGCATCTGCATTTTTTGCAAAGGCAAGAGCAACGTTTTTTAGTGCCATGAATCCCCAAGGTTCAGAGCAGGATGTTGAGTATTCAGTGGTGCAGCATGCAGATGGGGAAAAGTCAAATGTACTCCGCAAGCTGCTGAAGAGGGCGAACTCATATGAAGATGCCATGATGCCTTTTCCAGGAGCAACCATAATTTCCCAGCTGTTGAAAAATAACATGAACAAAAATGGTGGCACAGAGCCCAGTTTCCAAGCCAGCGGTCTCTCTAGTACAGGCTCAGAAGTACATCAGGAGGATGTATGCAGCAACTCTTCAAGAGACAGCCCCCAAGAGTGTCTTTCCCCTTTTGGCAGGCCGACTATGAGCCAGTTTGATGTGGATCGGTTATGCGATGAGCACCTGAGAGCTAAACGCGCCCGGGTTGAGAATATAATTCGGGGTATGAGCCATTCCCCCAGCGTGGCATTAAGGGGCAATGAAAACGAAAGAGAAATAGCTCCGCAGTCCGTGAGTCCCCGAGAAAGTTACAGAGAAAACAAACGCAAGCAAAAGCTGCCGCAACAGCAGCAGCAGAGTTTCCAGCAGCTGGTTTCGGCGAGGAAAGAGCAGAAGCGAGAGGAGCGCAGACAGCTGAAGCAGCAGCTGGAGGACATGCAGAAGCAGCTGCGCCAGCTGCAGGAGAAGTTCTACCAGATCTACGACAGCACCGACTCTGAAAATGATGAAGATGGCAACCTGTCTGAAGACAGCATGCGCTCCGAAACCATGGACGCGAGGGCCGGCGACTCCGTCGGCAGGTCGGACAATGAGATGTGCGAGCTGGACCCGGGGCAGTTCATCGACCGGGCGCGGGCCCTCATCCGGGAGCAGGAGATAGCGGAGAACAAGCCGAAAAGGGAAGGTCCCAAGGAGAAAGAGCAAGGGCCGAACGCCTTCCACCCTGAAGGCAAACACTTGGCCGAGACGCTGAAGCAGGAGCTGAACACTGCCATGTCGCAAGTTGTGGACACAGTGGTCAAAGTTTTCTCATCCAAGCCC
>NW_009618770.1:36555-37090 GCF_000690535.1 Cariama cristata | reverse complement strand
ATTAGTAAAGTAGTTTTAATTTCCAACCCCTAAAGACTCAGAAACCTGGCCCCTCTCGGCTGAGCTGTCCAGGTCTCCTCCCACCCAAATTAAGAGTTAGGGGTTATAAATTATAAAACCTGATGACTGGAGTCGTGAATAAGTGAATTCACATAATAGACTAGTGTCACCATTTAAGGCTGGGCAGGCGTTTAAAGTCAGTGGCAGATCCTCTCTGTTAATCCCGTCCATTCCCAGAAGGGGAAGGAGAGGAGAAAAGGGAGAGAGACTGGTGGGTTGGAACTTAAAGCAAACATTAATAAAACAGTAACAGTGAAAATAGTATAAATAATATTAAAGCTAATACTACTAATAATAGAAACAGAAATAAACAAAACCGATCTTACCCTTCCCGACGATGACCGCAGGACCGCATACCACACCGCGGCAGTTCACGGTGCTCACAGGACAGGGTGGGCACCCGAACATCCCAGAACTCGGCTCCACAGCAGGCAGGAAACCGGACTGAGGGATGCACGGTCAGGGTCGGAGGGAG
>NW_009618770.1:32207-36524 GCF_000690535.1 Cariama cristata | reverse complement strand
AAGAGAGGGCTGACCCCCGTGACCTCCGAGCTTTATACCAAGTATTCCCGCGGGTGGGATGGAATACTACCTTGGTCAGGCCTGGGTCACCTGTGCCCTCTGCAGCTTCTGGGAGTGCGACCCCTCCTCCACCTTCCACCCACGAGGAGCCCAGCAGAGCCCAAGAGAGCTCGCAGGGAACAAGCACCCACCCGTGGGCCTTTCTGCATTACAATCCTGCTCCTGCCCCAGCAACACCTACAGACATGAACCGCCATGAGCTCTGACAGCAGGCACTGCCTGAAACCTGCAGTCAGCTTCAGACAGGGCAGTTACTAAGAAGAGTTAACTGAAGTAAAGAAAATCAAATCTACTGAAAGCAGAAATAGTTCTGTTTCAACCAAACCAGGACAAACAGGTAGTTAACTCTCATGCTGTCATATGATCTCAGCAGTATGGAGTAGGATTTCTCACTGTATTGTCATCAGTTTTCAACATCGGCTTCTAAGACACTTGATCAAAAACTGGAAAGTATATATGCCACAACTTTGTTCCTACTTGCCATTTCTCTTCCCATTTGGGGGATTGGATGTATAATAATTTTTTTAATTTTAGATGCTGAACATCCTCCACCTTGTAAATTCCATCCAGTTCTGCTCTAATTTATTACTGAGTGGATTATCTTCTGTGCCCGAGGGAAGACCTCCAGAGAGATGGGATGCACCACTGTAATTTAGAGGTGGACTTCCCTTCAGTCCAGTGGATAATTAATGGGGTAGCGGTGATCACTTATGTCCTGAAGCCTCATGCAATACACTCGCACCATTTTTAAGCCAGAAATTTCCCTAAACCAATCTTTTTTTATCTTTGACCCGCGTTTGAAATGGCTTTTATCTCTGAGTTTAACAGCACTGATCGTTGTATTTGAGTTTGCTGTTCACAATCTCCTTAAGAATCATAAAGCTTTATTTTGCCAGCCTTTGTCATCCTAGCATCTTAAAGAAAGTTGGAAATGCGGTTAGGTAGTTTTGTATCTAGATCTTCTAAGTTTTGTTTGAAAACTTTTACAAAAGTTTACCATAGATTTGTCCTACTTACTGTGCTTCTAGCTATTCTCAGAGACTTATCATACCTGTCTGTCCTGTGTTCGTACAGCAATCCACAAAGACCATAAATTTGAGGCACAATCATAGCCTTATACCTTAGTTCAAAATGGTAGGTTTTTTTTCTTACTTATTGCCGATTGAGTTCTGTCCTGGATACATAAAATCTGTTTTCACTTGAGGGAAGTGAAGAACAAGCATTTAGGAAAATTGGGTAAGTATTTGTAGAACAATGAAGTAAAGACCACCTTACTAAGCAACCTTTTCTAGTAGCTTAAATTGTGCATTTCTTATTTAGGAAACAAGTACTTCAGTCTTCCAGTTTTATTAAGGAAACAAGTACACTTGTTTGAAGATTGAGTGAGCAAAAACTGTAACAGCCTTAATTACATTCCCTGAACTGGTTTCCCTCTGGACACATAAATTTGAAAAGATATGAACTTCATCTTCCATAAGGCTATTTATGATTTAACATAGTGCTTAAAGAGCTATTCTGAATGGCAGTGCTACAGTTCAGTAGAAACTCAGATCTTCGTACTCATTGTTCATCTAGTGCAAAGTGTTTTCTTAAGTGAAAATACCTTTATAAGAAGGAGTGATTGTGGGTATTTATATACTCACATTGCCTGCCTGTTTTTCCTTCTGCCTCCAGCTGTGAAACAGAAACAAAAAAAGGAAAAAAATATATTTGGGAAGGTCACTCTTTTATGGAGTGTAAGATGAAGACAATTCCTCTACAGATCTCTCCATACAGCTGCAGCTATTTGGAGTGATTCTGATCTTTGCTTGATGTGCCAAGTATCCTTGTTACAAATAATATTTAAGAGTAATAACTTTTCATATTATACTTTTATTTAGACTCTTGTGTTAAAAATTTGCGGGACCTTCTGCTGAAATTTTGAAAATTTTTTGGAAGGTTATAAAGAGCCAAAGCCCAAAAGTATTAACTCTTTTCATAATCAGTCCTAAAGTTATTGATCTGCTATTATGCTTGCATACGCAAGAGAAAAATTGTGGTTCTTTATAAGTTATATTTCAAGGTATTTTTCTTATGTTTAATAGAAGCTTTACATATTCTTGCTACCAGTATAATCCTTTTATTGCTCTTTCAGGTCAGTTGGAAGTCATCATGGATCGTCGACTTATGCAGGATGACAACCGTGGCCTTGGACAAGGTGTCCAAGATAACAAGATTACAGCTAATATCTTCCGAATTCTGCTGGAAAGACGACATGGAACTGATGTGGTAGGATTCACTGTCTGGATTTTTCTGGCTGATTAAGATATATTTTTTTCTATTGCAGCAGCAGTGAACTCAATAAAGAAATTATTCCATGAGCAAGTAGAACTAAGGAAACATAGCTTCCAAGGGACTTTTGACAGCTTGCTTGCATAGTCTAATCATAAAGACTTCATTTTTCACTATTCCTCATACAAATACCTGCAGTGTCTGCTTTCTCACTCGCACTTCAGCACATGGCTGGGGTACTGTTGTGGAAGTGTCTTCTTTTTTCTTTCCTTTTTTTTGTACTACTTTTTTTACTGAGGAAGCTTTTAAAAATTGCTAATTAAGTGAGACTTCTGTTTCTTAACAAAGTTAACTGAATCTGGGAAAAGGTTGACAAATTATTTCAGATGAATGGGTGGAAAGAGAAAATAACCTTATAAATTTAATTTTCTTAGGAAATAAGAAATATTTCCTCTTAGGAAATAAGTGGAAATATTTAGATGCCAGACATATAAACCTTCTCATTTCATTATGATTCTGGGAAAGGTGAAACCAGTTTGTTGTAAGGTTTTTTGCACTTGCACAGATCACCTCAGTTCACCTTTTTCTGTATTAGTCTTTTGAATAACTCCTCAGTTTTCTTTCAGTTCTTTGCATTGTCTTTCTTTGCTTTTTTTCCCCATCAGTTTTGAGAAGGACAAAATAAGTACATCTTGATACTGAGGCAGCAGTGTCGTGATAACAGCACTGAGTATATTTTAAAATCATCACATAACTAAAGATGAGAGGTTGTATACTGAGCTGCTAATGAGTATGCAGTTCAATTGGAATTCATTTTGGGTTACAATGGATATCGTTAACTACTGTGAGAGGATGATAATGTCAAGTTTAAAGCTAATTTCCACGACTTAGTGATTGACAGTGTTTTTTTCAGGTTGTACATGTCATTATGATTTTCTAGTTCTTCATTGTGTATAATACGGGCAGTGTATTAGCTACATTTATCAGTGAGATGTGCAAATACCTAAGCTATCTTGAAAGAAGCTAACTTGAGTTCTGTGGCAGTCTAGCTTTGACAACAATAAGCATTGCACAAGTTAATTTACCTTTGCCGGAAGAAACCTGCAGAGAGATCTATACTGGCACAGAAAACTTCTTTAGTATCCTGGGTAATTTGTGTTGTATTAAATTAGAATATGAAGCTGGTAAGTAAGAATTATTGGATGTGGGAATCGATGTTTACATTAGCAAATAATTTTTGAAACAACAGAACCAGATCAAATCAGTTAGTGCCATGGTGCTTGCATTGACACTGTGTGCAGTTTTGGTATTTTCCATAGAACCATAAAATAACTCACTAAAGGGTATCTCTGGAAGTCTTCTAGTCCAGTCCCTGCTCAAAGCAGGTCTATTTTTGTGTCAGAACAGACTTAAAAAAGCTGTCCAAAGGATTAGTCATCTATTCAGACCATAATGGAGATGTGAAGGGTTAGAGCATGTTTGGTGCATACCTTCAGGAGATCTTCTTGGTTACTTTCTTCTAAAAGAAAACTAGTCCATACACACTGAAGCTCCTCTGCAAACTAGCAAAATGACTGGTTAAGTAGATGCCTGGTTAAGTAGGGTTGGCCATAAGTTTAATTTCAGAACGGCACTGCGGCTTCAAACCAAGTCACTCCTTTGGAAAATAGTTCGCAGTTACCTCAATTAGAACAGAGGCAGCCTAAACAACTCCAGGATTATCTGGTTTGTGAAATATTTACATGTGTCTGCATACATTTACCAGTTTGTTTGGGATACCAGTCAGCCATCATCTCAGTAGAATAGCAATGTATTTTCCTTTTCTTACAAGATCCTCTTCCTTTCCTACATTTTTGAAAGATTCTGTGCAAGTTGTTGAGAATATTTCAAAGGAGAAGGAACAGTTACCTGCTACGATCAAAAATCTTTGAGGTTTTTTTGGGTACCAGTCTTCCATCATCTACCTTCATTTCCCCTAACGTTTCC
>NW_009618770.1:8121-32182 GCF_000690535.1 Cariama cristata | reverse complement strand
AAATAGCTGCAGAGTAAGCCTTTAAGGGCTGTTCGTTCTTACGTACTCTTGCAGTGACTTGAAAAGAAGAGGAGCAGGCACAGTCAAAGAGTTGCTGCTGGCCCAACTGATAGAGTATGCACAACCCTTAGGAGCCAAGCAAGGTGTTTTAAGGAAATATTCTCTATCAGAAGTGGTGTGACCAGCAGGACTGAGGAAGTGATCATCCCTTTGTACTCTGCGCTGGTGAGGTCGCACCTCAAATACTGTGTCCAGTTTTGGGCCCCTCACTATAAGAAGGACATTGAGCTGCTGGAGCATATCCAGAGAAGAGCAACAAAGCTGGTGAAGGGCCTGGAGAACAAGTCTTATGAGGAGCGGCTGAGGGAGCTGGGGTTGTTTAGTCTGGAGAAAAGGAGGTTGAGGGGAGACCTGATCGCCCTCTACCACTACCTGAAAGGAGGTTGTAGCGAGGTGGGGGTTGTTCTCTTCTCCCCGGTAACTAGCGATAGGACAACAGGAAAAGGTCTCAAGTTGCGCCAGGGGAGGTTCAGGCTGGATATTAGGAAGAACTTCTTCACTGTAAGAGTCGTTAGGCATTGGACTGGGCTCCCCAGGGAGGTGGTGGAGTCACCATCCCTGGAGGTGTTCAAAAAAACATTTAGATGTGGTGCTTCAAGACATGGTTTAGTGGGCATGGTGGCATTGGGTGTACGGTTGGACTTGATGATCTTTGAGGTCTCTTCCAACCATAGTGATTCTATGATTCTGTGATTATCTGTCTGGTGTTATATCTGGAATTCCCCTTTGCTATATTAAAAGTGTAGTAGCATTTTGTTTTTCAAAATTTGTCTGAACATTGGTAACATTTTCTGATTCGTGTAACTGTTTCAGATGAGTTAAAGTAAGGAACAGTAGTAGTTGCCTTTCTATTTTGTTAAATATACAAATATATTCTTTTAGTGTATTGTTACTTAAAAGGTAGTAGTTATAACAGTTTAAAAATAGCCCTGTCAGAAAAATTAGGAAGAAAATATATGCAGTTTATATATGTAATCAGCTGCAGTGTGATTCATACACTGACCCCAATTTTGTTGTCAAGCCCTATTTTGTTATTGAGTTGAGGAACCATGGAAGTTACAGGAGGAGAGAGTTTTGATCACTTGGCACCTTTGTCAGTACAAGCTTTTCCTAAATTGTGTTCCAAAATATTTCATTCTATCTTTTCTCAAAAATGGTTCTGAAGAACATTATTTTTTCCACTCTTTGGGAAACTTCTCTATTAAAAAGAGAGTGTGTGAAGTGTAGGATATGCAATTCTTTAATTAAAATAAATGTGCATCACTTTGGTGTAATTACTATGTATTTTTTTGGTTATGACAATAGCAACCAAAAGGGTTTTTTAATCTACATCTCCGGAGTACTTTTTGCCTTCCCCAACCCCACCCTGAACAGTATATTTTAATGGCAGAGTCAAACCACCTGAATGTCTTAGAATCATTATGATTGGAAGAGACCTCAAAGATCATCAAGTCCAACTATCTTGAAGTGTAAGATTGACCTGTCCAGTGAGTAAGTAGAATTCTTAATAATCGCTAGCATACTCAGGGAGCCTGTATTCTACTAAGTCCCAAATCCTAATGTTACCTGGTTTTTGGCTCTGGAATTTGAGCTCATCTAGCCGGTAGTAAATACTCATGCTGTTACTGCCTCTGTGCAAAAGACTTCAGGTTATTTTGTTTTGCTGAATTTTTTTTATTTATTCCCCACCTGCCCCCCGCCCCCACCCAAGCTGGATACTACAAAAGTTGTATTCAGAGTGATGGTATTGCTCATTATGTAAGCTATGTATGTAGTAAGAGCTGAGCAAATCTCATTTCATTTTACATCATGCTTACCTGATTTGTTGACAGCTGTGTCCCTCAGACCTGTCTTGATGTTGTTACTGTGCTTTGATACAATTTCCATATACACTTTTTTCTATTCCTACTAGATGTAACTAATTCAGCTTGTATGTTCATTTTGTCCTTGCAAGCATTTTTTGGTTTTGCATATCTTTTTGACTTCTTTCCTAATATTCATTCTTCTTTTTCCTCAAATTGTTAAGCAAGAACTGAATGCATTTAATTTTTAAATTGAACAGGTTATTATTTAGCTGAGAGTGAAACTGAGTGCAGTTATCAAAACTTACTTGTGAAAAGAATATATGTTTCTTTATTTTTGAAAATATAGACTCTTTATTTTACATTTATTGTAACCTTTGTTTAAAATAAGCATTGATATCTTTTTACTTTCCGGGCCTTACTATGTTATATTAGTATAAGAATATGAATGAAATAGGATTTATAGGAAGTGGTAATATATTTGTTTCATCAGTGACATAGCTGGAGAAAAAATGCCATGCCAGGCACACACTTCCTTCTTCAGATTCCTATTTCATACGTTGCCTTGACTTGCTCAATTTATATGACTAGATTTATAACCCAGTCTCAAGTAGAGAGCCAGGATTCAATGGCCGAAACAACTGCTATGGTTTGGGGTAGGTTGTTTAGGGAAACAGTGATACAGGCAGTTAATAAAAGCACAAATATGTGGCAGTTGGATAATCAAACTCCTTCCACCACATAAAACTACTCTTTTTTTCTTATTAAATATCTGTCAGTATTCACTTTCTCTGAAACTATATGCTTGGTGATACAGCCATTTCCGTCTGATTATTGCGTTGCATTTGCCACTTAACTTGGTGTGCATATTTATAATGCAAGTGTATGTTTTCACATAGTAATTGCTATGCTATGTATAACCACACCCTAACAAGCATAATTAACTTGATGTTTCAAAGAAGCAGAAACTCAACATTGGCTTAGCTACTAGCATTTAGAAGCATTTTCAAGCCCATGTGTGATAACCTCAGATATTCTAGTACAATTTTTAGTTATGACTACCATAGTGAACTCGTCAAATATGTACAAAATCTTGAACTTTAAAGTTTTGGGGTTTTATGGTGGCCACAGAAGAAAAAAAAAAGACATTTCCCTTTCTTCCTCTCACACAGAACACAATGCATCTTCTTTAGAGCCTTGCCACATATGTTTACTAAGGGAGGTGCATTTATTTCTTTTTTCACTTGAAGAGAGAATCAGGTTTGTGTTAGTTCTTAACAGCTTTGCTTAAAACACTACATTTAAATTATTATTACTGCTACTACTATATAGATGATACTATATTTTTTGTGCTGGAAGTTTGTGTCTGCTGCTGAAGAACAGTGTTTCTGTCTCTTATGTATCTACAATACTGTCTGCTTTCAGGCCAGCACTGTCCTCATTTTTAAAGACACCTTATAGCTTAATTTCTTACAAATACTGCTTTTTCTTGACACTGACAAAGCTGTATTGCAGAAAAGTTCTAAATAAAGATGGCTTTGTCTCCAAGCTCCATTCATGTGATACTGTTCAAAGCTGTAGGGAGTGAATGTTCTCACCCTACAACAGGACAGCAACCCCTCATTGTAGCTGGCTCATGGTGAAGCAGGTAGTAGAGAGAACTGCCTTACTCTGATTTCTGGACTTATAGCTATGTCTCTTTTGTGGTTTCTTTTGTGTATGTGTGTGTATATATACATCACTACAGTGAATTACTTTCCTTTGTTTGTTTCTATTTGTCTTCATTTGTGTGTACCTGTCTGCCAGCTCTGTTTAGAAAGTATTTTACTTCAGTAGTATGCGTAGTATTCAAGCTTGGTCTCTCCACTTTTAGCCCATATAGTTCACCAGAGTGGGACGGTGTTTTCTGAGCTTATCTAAGCTGGTATGGTTTGAGGTCTTAAATTTAAACTTTTCTGTATCACCACTTCTAGAAAGGCCTATTTTCTGCATGCTCTGGCAGTAGGGCAGAATCCTTCTTAAAGGAGGCAGAAAGGCTGCAAGTCTGGCTTCTTCTTGTGTCCTCAAGTGAAATAACTCTCAAGGGATAATCTCCTTGCACATGAAACAAGCAGTTTCCTTCAGCAGCAAGAACTTGATATGAGCAGCAGACTTCCAATGCAGATAGCCTCTCTGGAGGTTAAAAACTAGATGTCATTGTGTAGTTTCTGTCTTTATCATCAGTTTGGTGGCCTACTTCCTCGTCAAAGCAGAACACCAGAAAATTTCTGATCAGCTCTTCCTAGTCAACAGGAAAAATCTAGCACCATGTCTCTTTCACAGCTCTAGCATGGGTTATTTATTTAGGTGTTAAGGTCCTCCTTCTTCCTCCTGCATCATTATTGAACAATATGAACACTGTAAGAAGAACTAGAAGAGAAGAAATTGGTAGGACAGGCTATAACTAAAGTATAAAATACTTTTACTGTTGAGAAAAGCATGTCATGCTGTCTATCTGCTTTTCTGATCCCTTTCATCCAACTATACTGATGGCTGCATATTTTTGACAACCTTGGTAATTATGGTGGCTGGCTTATGGTCATAGTGACTATTTACTTCCTTTGCCGCCTGCACTCTTCTGTAGACCAGTGAGCAGCTGTTCTCCAAACGAACTGTTTATAGAACGTGATTGCTATTATGGCATCTGATTAAAGATTAACTAAATTAAATGTGAGGATCTGACAGTCATTGAAGGAACAGTGATAGGTGGAGGAAGCGAAGAAAGCTAACCAGGGAGGAGTGGAGTGTGCTGAACTGGCTGTTCCTGAGACCATGAAAGGAAGATTAGATTGTCCCTAGTGTGAAGCCCAGCAAGGCAACTCAGCAGAAATCGCTTTAGGCAGACTGAGGGCATTATTGCCTAAAGGGGTCTAGGACTTATCGGTTTTGGAGGCGAGAGAGAATTTTGGACTTGTTATCAAAAAAAAAAAAAAAAGCTTGTTACGGGATGTTCAGTGGAAGGGACATAGGAGGGGAAATAGAAGGATCAAGGCAGAGCAAGTAGGAAAAATAGGGGTAAAAGGGTCTGATCAAGTCCAGTGCTTGATCACCATAGCCTATCCTGTATTCTTATTAAATCTGGTTTCTGTGCGAGTGCACAACCCGTTCTGAATTTGTGTGAGCCATTAGCCAGCTTCAAGTAAGACTAGGAAGAGATCTGTGTGTCAGAGAGAGAGAGAGAACATGGGACTGAGGGACCAGTGCAACTGGCTGTCAGTTGCTGGCAAGACTTACATTTTCTGTGTGTGCGTGTAAACTGCTAGCAAACTTCAAACTGACAGGTAGGGGGCTGGCACCTGGAAAAATGTGAAATCTGAGCTGGTGAATGGTTAGGATGCCTAAGATCCAGGCCTGGATATCAGATGGACTTAAAGTCCACGCTGGTTTTTGAGGGATCAGTGGTTGTTGAGTGTAGTTGTGAATCAAGAAAGTGAGAGTCTTTGACTAGTGAACTTCAGACCCAATCAGCTGGAGGGCACAATCAGATTTGGATTGTCTGTTCTGCTCATGTTACTCATGTGCTCTGTTTTTATGTGGGTGTTGGTAAAGATGCTGCTCTCTGCTGACTTGTATGGCTGGCCGTGTGTGTGTCTGCATGCCTATTGGGAATACGTGCTTCGCATTTCTCCTGTTTGGTTTTGGAGGAGCAGAACCACAGCAGGCTCCCATCTATTAACCTGGGATGAGAGGAGGAGTTCCCTGGTCTTAGAGACTACCAAATTTGGCTCTAGCAGACTGGGAAGAACTTCTCCTGTGGGTCAAATTTCCCTGGATTTGGTTACCTGTAGCAGTCCCACTTTTCCTCACCTGCAGTCGCAGTGCCAGCTAAGAGGCAATACAGAAAGTCAGTGGTGATTTTAGAGTAACTCTGAAGCAACTCACAGCCTCATGGATATTTTACAGTGCCTCAGGATTTTCACTTCTTCTATAATCAGCCTCCAGGGACCCCTTTCACCTAGTGTGGCAGAAATGTGTTTCCAGTGTAACAGCCACCAAGTGAATTGATAGAAAATTTTCCATTCCCTGAGGTAAAGAGGTAAAATCGGTTTTCATCTGCTCAGTTGAGTCCTCCTTTGCTGGTCACTTCAATAGCTATCAAAAACCCTTAAGCATTCCAGATCATCGTTCTTAATAAAGGACTTGAAACATATTGCCAAAAGAATTTATGCTTTAATGTGCAAAACTGTAACGTTAACTGATGAATATTTCAGTGTTGACAAAAGTGTGTATGTGAACAATTCAGGCAGATCTAATCCTTGTATTTTTCAGGATTTTTGCCCCCCAAGATTTTAGAAAAGATTGATGCTCTAGTATAGCAGAAAATAATCTGGCATCAGTATTCTTGTTTGTAGTCTTTGCGAGATTTCAGGATAGCTGCCTGTTCAGTATTCACATCTGTGGCTGTTAATTCTGGTTGCAATTTATCCAGGCCTCCCTAAAAGTCTAATTCATTGTAGAGGACCTACTTTTTTACAGAGATTACCTGAAGATTTTTCTGCTGAAGATTCTTGTGCAGCTTTGAGATCATGCGTGTTCTGAATCACGCTGCTCAGAGAAGATCTTCCTATCACCGTATCTGATTTTCATACAAAATTCCCTTTGTAACCCCTAGCCAGTTTGAAAGCTGCTTGAAGTGATGCTCAGTGTTTTCTTTGGCATGTGGTTACATCAGCATTGCACTTTTGGACACTGTAAAGGAATTATTCACCTCAGAAGAATTAATCCAATTTTCATCAGTGACTAATTGCTATTTGTTGCATTATGAGTGTAAGCCCAATTATCTAACACCCTTCTCCTTTCCCCTTCAAAAGCACTACGTGTTTTTACAGGCACACGAAAATCTAGTTCCAGACATTGACCTCAGACGAAAGGAAATGGTACATCCATATCTGGAGGTCTTTCAGAACTTGTCAGACTCTGATTATTCTTTTTGTATTACACTGTGCAGATTTAGATAAATTTAAAGAAAGTGCATCTGATTTTCACTTGGTGAGGTAAAAGCCAGGCAGTCTTGCATGTAAAGGCTGCAACTAAGTTGAAACCATGTACTACTTGATGTCAATTTCATGAATTTGACTATTATCAGTCCCAAATAAAGCCTTAATTTCTCTTCCACGTTGGGAGCTTTAGGGCAATGTGTGTGCAAGAATGTTGTGCAATTTTTTCACTGTCTTCCTGTTTACAGACACCTCCTTCCTCAAGAGGGGAGCACTCTACGTAGTTAAGAATTCAGGATATTTACATTTGGGGAATAATGTATGTAATTTTAAAGCTAAGGCATCTCTCCTTACCTGTTTTTGTAACGTGTTGTAAAACTGCATATTCATATAGTCAATGATGTTGTCTGCTGTTTGTTTCTCACCTATAAGCAGGCTGGCACAGTATTACCCAATCAGTTTCTCATGTAGAAGCAGCATCTCATCAAACAAGCAGATAGATCGTCAATCTTTGGCTTGTACAGAAGGAAACAGTTTTTTTCTTTCCATATTTGTCTCTGAGAAGCTTTAGATTCTTTGGCTGACCCTCTCGGTTGCTGTCAGTTGCTAGATTATGATTGAGAGATATTTAATAATAATGCACTGGCATCTGAAGTCAGCATCCCCATTTCAGCATGTTTGATCAGATAGTTTGGATACTGGTGGGGTTTTGCAGTTATCATTAAATTTCTTTCCTGACTAGGGTTATTCATAGCAGAGAACAGTCTAGAGGAGCAGTAAATAGTCAAGGTTTGTGATTTGATATTCTCTCTGCCTCAGTTTCCTTTCTTTACTTTCATATGGGAAATTTTAGACTACTTGTCTGTGTTGAAAAGTTAATTGTTTCTTTGTTAGCTCAATTGAAGTCCAATTATCAACTACTTCACTTTACTTTCTTCTCTACAGTATTTTTAATTTCTTTCTTCCAGTCAATTATTAAATGATTTCTGAAGAGTCTAATTAGTGTTTTTCCCCTCTAATTAAGGACCTCAGTTCCTCTTACCAGAAAAGCCTTTGAGTCTTTTCTTAATCTGTTCCATCCTCCATTTATCAATAAAATAGCTCATTTCTGATATAAGGGCACTTTTTATAGATGAGGCCATTCTTAGAATTTGTAGCAAAACTCCAGTAGCCTAAGGTTATACTGGAGTGTGATTTGTTTATTTTTCCTCAAAACCAAAACTTTAGAATTAATCACCTTACTTGTAATGACAAGGAAAGATCGTATGAGTATTTGTTTACATCTATTGCACAGTCATTCAAGGGGTTGTATTTCAGCACAGACAGTTTCCAACTGGATAACCGTATATGAATGTGCTGTAAGGTACTTTAAAAAGGCAGTATTTGCTTTGGTTAGAGGTCATTAAGCCAACACTCAGCTATATCAGTGACATTTGTCAGAATATTGCCCGTATGTAATGTTTGTAAGGCTGCCAGCAGAGCGCCAGTCACACTTTGAGTGCTAAACACTGTAACTGAAGTTGAGGAAGTAATGCCACTTTTGAGAGAGCAGTACTTTAATTAGATGGAGACTGTGGGACTACGTCTTCTGACTTAGCATCAGCAAGGTACTGCTGAAAGCTACCCACATAATAAATGTGCGTATAGAGTACCTGTTCTTCCAAATGTGTTGTCTGTATGCGCAAACCCTTCCCGTCTCTTTCTTTACCCAGAATCCTGTTTAAATTTTGGATTACTAGATTAAGGGGGGGAAAGATGTACTCCAGTCTTTCGTGACTGTAATGTACCTAGGGAGGAGTAAGATTTCAAGTGTCCCTTCTGGATCTTCTGCGATAGCATTGTCTTCACAGTGTCTGCAAAACACTTTTTCCCTTGGTCTCCTGGCAGCTTTTGACACCTACTGTACTCTCCATTCTCACTGCTTAGAATTACACAGATTCACTGAATGACTGCACTTCTGTTGGTACAGTCAGCCAAAACTGACTGTCGTTCCAGATGTGGGGAATACAAGATAAAATCTCCTCCTATGTCTTAGTGCAGCTTTTCAAAGTTTCAAAGGAGGTAATGTTTAAGTACAATGCTTCTATCTGTGATAAAACATCTCAACACAGTGGGAGCAAAAATAAGCCAAGTTGAATCAGCTCTGGTTCTAGCATTTGCCAGAGTCCTTCAAGACTGTGTTTCTTTGCAATCCCCAGTTAGTTCCAGAATCTAGGAATTGAGAAGCTACTCTTTATCGCTCTGCTATGGGTTATCTGAGATTTTGTCCCATTGCCCTTTAATAGTAAATGATTCTTGCCCACTCAAATTCTTCTTCAGTGTTTTTCCTTCCACCTTTCCTGGTTTCTCAACTGCAGTATACATTACTGCACCTTTATGTTAAAACCCCCTTTTTTATTCACATTACTTCTGTTAGCCTTAGAGGAGCTTTGAAGGATTCAGTGCTCAAACATTGACCTGCCCTGTGCTGTCTTTTCCTTGACAAGGCTGACAATTCATCTGATATTTTTACCGTGGGCGGTTTCTTACTTTCATGTCAGCCAATATACAAACTTGCCTCACGTTTTTTTCCTCTACTTCTGGTCTCTAGGATTTGAGTAAGGTTTTGACCCATGGATGTCATGCTTGTGTTTATGTACACAACATTTTTCTGTACATGGAACAGAAGCTTTCAGAAAGAACTCATGTCCTTCATCTCAAATGACCTTAGTGGCATTTTCTGAGGAACATCTGTTTCTGAACTTGTGAGGACATCTCAATGAGTTCTCTTTATTTTCAGCAAGCACTGTACTTCCAGGCATAAAGTTGCACTTAGTAGAATGATTTTTCAGTGACTCTTCTCATAACAAAATGTGGCCCTTCTCCAAGTAAGTGTTTGGGATGTCTTACCATGATGATTTGCATGTAGATAAAACATTTTTTTTTAAAAAAAAGTTGTTTCTGTGAAGGCTTACCCTTCTTCCTCTTTCCAACTCCTTGGAGTCCCTTAAATCTGAGAAACCTGGAGTTGAGAGAAACTGTGTTGGATATGGGGCATGCACTTCTTACTTTGACACGTTTGTAGTGTGTTAGGCAGTGGTTCAAAGTAGAGGAGGATATGACAGAACATGAATTCTGTTCAGGCAAAATCGCTGATCTCAAATTCTTTGAGTACGAATGCCCATTGTTTAAAAGTGCATGTGAAAAACTGATCTCAAATAACTTGTTGCTGGACAGTAGTTTTGTCTTCTGATTATTCTTAGGTAACATGTCTAGAACTAGGAACCAGTTGCAAGGGAGTTTGGTACATCTTTTGTTTTAAATATTGTAATTGGATGAATAAATTGACTGATTCATGTTTAATTTGTAAGATATTCTAGGAGACCTTTTTTTAAGTTCTCAGATGCAAGAAATCAACTTATTTTACATTAAAAAAAAGAATAATAGTAAGAAAACTGATGATAAAATGCTTTGACTGACTTTAGCACATATATGGTAACAGAGTAAATGGTGTTCCTTTTGGAGTGAAACAGTGAATTCTTCTTTGAAAGAACATGTATATGCACATTTTCCCCGTGGGTGGAGCATGCATGCAGTCACTTTAACAGAAGACTTTTAGCTTTAGCTGTACTTAGAGCAAACTTGCTTATACTTTAATTGGAAAAGAAGAAAATCATGACAATGAAGTTTGCCAGTGATGCTGAACTATTTAAGGTAATAAAAAAAAAAAAATCAAGGCTAACTGAGGAATTGGAGGAGTCAAGACTGATTAAGCATGCAGTAAAGTGGCAGATGGAATTCAATGTAAATAAATGTAGTGAGGCGCACAGAGGAGCAATTCTCTACAACTATCAACTATTACCATTTTTAGAAAGTAATTTAGGGGTCATAATAGATCTATAAAAATACTAGCCTCAATACTTAGTAGCTACCAAACAGGCAAGCAGTGTTAGTCATTACTAAGAGAAGCACCAAGAATAAAACAGAAGTTACCATTTTGCATCAATTCGTCTCTGGCATATTTGCAGTTGCTACACTGTCAGGTGTATTTAATGCTACTGCAGAGGTATAAATAAATATACATATGCACCCCAAAACAGAAATTACTGTTACGTCTGTCCATTATAAGCTGATAAATAATCCTCCCCATTGCTTTAAGTATCACCCATTTATTTTCCATTTCCATGTTTTCAGCCTACCATAAAATGCAAATTTAAGATATCAATGCTTAACATACTATGTTTTCAGTAAACTTTCTGCAAAGTTTTCACTAAACATCACCCGCTTAACTATAAACAAGCAGGGATTTTTCTGACTAACAGTGCAAGGAAAAATAAGAGCAAAGTAAATTTTCACCCATTTCTGCCTTATCTTCACTGATATTCTAAAACAGAAATAGCCATTTTAAAATTATTTTGTTTTCTTTTCTAGATTCTATGGAGCTGTAACTAGCTGTTGTGAATAGGAAGGACATAGTCATCTCAGGTTTTTAACCCGGCTTCTGTGGCCATGTAAATACACTGCAAATAGAAAAAGTGTTGGGGAAGTACGAAGCTTATAAAATCTTGGGAGAGAGTCCCTTCAGTTCATGCTGACAGGATGTTGAAATGAAACTGCTGAAAGAAATCTTTTGCATTGCAGACCAAGACAAAGATGCTAGTTGCAATTTCTTCCAGCAAACAGTTTTTAAAAGTTGGATTTAAGAGGAAAGGGGGATGTAGGATACAAGTTAGATGAATCTGAAGAAAGTAGATAAGAAATAGAGGGCAGAAAAATTATGCAGAAAAAGGAGCCCACAAAAGACTAGCCGGCTGTCAGTATTCAAGTGGATACAGAATAGATAGGAGCAACAGTAGTAGCTACTTTCTTTCTCTAAACTAGATTGTTTACACATCAAAGGCTAACTCAGAAAGCTGAGAAATGGTGTAAAATGAGGTGTCATCTAATGATCATTTTGAAAGATGGTACTAATGATTTGTGAAAACAAGGAGTATACCTAGTACTAGAAGAGAATTAGTGGATGGTCAGAAGTTTCCAAAACTAATTAAATGGATAGTCTATAAATTAAAATTTTCTATTAAAGTAATGGAATCATATATAAAGCAAGTGGATTTCAAAAATTAGAATGATGGTATATTAACTTGATTTTGCAAATATTTACGCTTGTATTTTGCAGGATGAAGAGAAGGCACCAGTCAGTTTTCCCTCACTTCTTAGCCATATGACTTCTTCTTTCTTAAATCATCCTGTAATTCCAATGACAACATATGCAGATTCAGGTGTCCCAGAGATACTAAATACTTTTTCTCCACTCATGTCATCCCTGCCTTGTGACATGCACATAGTCAATCTGAGGACAATCCAGTCAAAGGTAAGGTCAAACGACTATTTTTATGAGCCAACATATGATATAGCTTATTAATGTCTAATCAAATACTTTGTTCTAGGAAAGTAATGTGTGTTTTTATATGAAACGGTAAACTACAGTGTGATACTAGTTTTTGTTAATTCTGCAAGAACTAGAGACTTGTGTCTGTTTGAGTTGCGTGAAATAAAGGCATTGTTTTTCACAACATAATAATACAAATAGTGCATTATTCTGTCTCTGGAGTGGGCACATTTCAATGCGTTCCCGAAGTGTAAGAGCAGAAGGGTTCATATAATTTGACCTCTTCTGTATTAAGAATAATTAAAGTCATCAGACTTTGTTCTAAGTATAACATTTTGCTTTTAATAAAGCATATAGTCTACCACATCTTAACATCCATAGGAATAAATTGTTAAAATATTTTTAAGCTTAAATACAAGACCTATTTTAATTATTCTAACATCAGTTTACAATCCTTTGTTCCTGTGAAACTGTTCTCTGGTAGGTTTAAAAAAAATTAAAAAATCAAAACCAAACAAAAAACCTGTTCTGTACTCAGTAATTTTTTCCTGGCAAAGGAACTTACACAATTGTAACCATCATATTTCAGTTTTCTGTTTGGTAAACTATAGAAGTAGAACTGCTTTGTGCATCCTTCTTCTGCCAGCTATTGTATAAATTCTTTTCAGTTTTTCAACACTTTTTAAAATGTGGGTATATTAATTTTATGCTGTATTGCAGTATCACTCACCAGTGCTGTTACCGTAGATGAAATCTATTTTTTAATTCTTAGATGCTTACAAACTACAGTTGCCCCTTGTCTCTTAGAGTATCCATGATGGCTGAGGTAGAACTGCTCATCTATAATAAGATCAGATTATATTCAGTTTGTCATAGTTCTTCATTTTAATTCTTAATCTTTATTTTAAAACTTAAAGAATTAGTTTACTTTCTCATACTTTCTGTGTGTAAGTAGTTCAATCTCATGTACACTCCTTCAGCTGTGACTGTTTCTTATTTTGAATTTCAAAGCAGAATAACTCTTGATTCTGCGGGTCTTATGCCTTTGAAGAGTTAGGAGGAAGCTTCGTATTGAATTAAATCTTCATGTGAAGTGTATGTTCCACACTTCACTGTAAAATCTTTTAATATACCTCAGCCAGCTAAGCAACACCTGTTTGCTTCAGCATGTCATATTCAGGGGCAGACTTTCATGAACATACCTCCTCTCCCTTTTTGAAGCCTAAACTTCCTCCCCTTGTTTGTATCATGTGGCCACTAAACCTGTGAAATGGAAGGCTGGCTCTTGTGTCTGCTTTTTCAAGTTCAATTTTTTTACTCATAGGTGAATTCTGATTTTATCTGGGCTATACTGGCCCCACTACCTCAGTTGGTATAAGATTGTTTGAGGCTATGATCTCTTCCCTGTCCACCACTGTACATTTCAATGCTTACTTGATTGACAGCTCTTGAGCTTGCAGCATTACTTTGTGCGCCTCAAAGTGTGTTATCAGTATTTGTAGGATAGGAGCACTGTCATTATAGATACAGAACAGTTCTTCCCCACAGCAGAAATGGTGTTATGCCTTGCAAATAATTTCTTGCATGCCAAAATAGCCTTTTGAAATCTCTCCTTACTTTCAGCTTCCTTCTCTGTCTTCAAAGAATTTGAATGACAAGTATCATAATTCTGGCTAATTGATGCAATGGAATTTTTTCCAGAAATGTAGACTACTTCTCCATTGCTTTAGCTGTTGAAGTTGATTTTCAAGAAATAGATCATTACAATTTCACATGAAAGGCTACCAAATTAAAATAAAGTATTATTAAGATTTCAGGTAGAAATCAGAGTGCACAAAAATGCATTAAAGCATAAATGAGAGAAAACATAAAGGAATTCCCAGTTTCCCTTTAAACTCAGCCCCTCTCAGTGGGAAGAATATTGTTATTGTAAGACATGTGATCTTGTCATGGAAGATTGCAATGCCTTAGGAATAAGAAATTTAAAGAAATTTGTAATAAAACTCCAGTTTTTAAATTGTTTGACACAGATTTTTAC
Organism: Cariama cristata; assembly: GCF_000690535.1. NCBI lineage: Eukaryota > Metazoa > Chordata > Aves > Cariamiformes > Cariamidae > Cariama > Cariama cristata. The sequence continues at coordinate 17,938 of NW_009618770.1, read as the reverse complement.
CTACTGTAAATAGACTGGACCTCAATATTTAAAAACTAAGTATATTTGTCCCTTTATACTGAATATAAATACGTATTTCTGTCATGTTGCTTGAACTTTTCAATGCATGTCTGTTAGGTTACAGTAATCAGATAAAAAAGTGTTTAAATAGTTTTTCTTTCTCATCAAAATTTTAGCAGCATTGCCCTGGGATACTGCTTATGATAAAGCCTAGCAAATTTTTTTTTCTATCTAGAAGCCTGATGTGAGAACGACATTTTATTTCTCAGAGATCAAAATCAAATCAAACTGGCAGCTCTTCCAAGAAACACAGTCAGAGATTTGATAGTATAGTAGTTAGGGAACTTTTGTCATATAACAGTGCTGTAGAGTTTTACAAGATTAAGGATGTTATTTGTTGAAAATTGAAGAATTTGTTACAGTTTTTCATGCAGTTAGCATGGTCATGTTTACAAGGTGTATTTGATGTAAATTAGGTTCATCCTTGTTCAGAAATTCCTTAGGCTTGCATACACTTAATGTAATTTACCTAGAGATGCTATAAGAAGAGGTAAGTTAAAGTAGATGCGGAGGCTGTGGCAACTTACTCAGTCTTACACCTGCTTTGATAATACATTAGAACAGCTGAATTTATTGCACATGGATGCTGTGCGCATGATAAAGTCCTGAGAATTCTAAAAGGTTGACTTACTATATCATAGATGTTTATACTTACCTAAACTTTTTTCCTGAAGGTGTCATTGTTTATTACCTTTCTGTTTTAAACCTTTTGAATCTTAATTAAGATAACGTCTAATTTTAGAAACTTAAGAGGTGATATATTCATGCCATCATTTGAAATGCATACATGCATTTGTTATGCAGATTACTACAAGACAATTCCACTGTAATAGAGAAAGTGTTGATACCCATTACTGGCTTGTCATTTTTTAACATCAGTTTACCTCATAGGAAGTCAGACTTTTGTGGTATGAATTTTAATATTTTACTAATCTGATATTTAGGCAGATGATATTATTTAGTGTGCATAAAAATGTCTACTTTTAAGTGCAACACTGTCACATCAGTGACAGTGAAAACCAAGTCAGGTATTTCATAGTTGGAGATGGAAAATAATTTTGTCACATCGTCATTATTACCTTACTTAATGTAGAAAGTGGTGCTACTGTTCCAATAAACAGAATAAGAAAATTTTCAACCATCAGTGATACTAAGTACTGCAAACTTGTTTGAATATGCTGACTGTAGACACCGTTCATTAATTTAAAACCTGATTTTAGGTGATTATAAGCTAATATTGTTCATGAAAATCTTCTCAAACTGAGTTTTATTAATGATTTGTAAACTATGCGAAGTTTTTACCAGTCAGTGTTTTACTGCAAAGTATCTCATTTCAATTCCAAATACTGTTGAGTAAATTTTTACTATTTTAAAGGAGGAACTTACTTAGAAAGCACCAACATTAAGTTCATCAGTTTACCATTTTTGTTATCTGAATGAGTACTTAATACTATGAATTTGTCATACTATGAAGCTGTATCATGTGGAGTTTCAAAGAAGCTGGTTCAAGCTTTTCCAAGATCTCCTTTATTTAGAGGAAATTGGTTTGGATCTGAAACCTGTTAGATTAAGACGTGTCTCATCTGTTACCCCCTCAAGAGCTAAAGCATTACAAAGCGCCTAATGCTTGTTGGCATAGGTTTCTTCAATGCAATAGATATTTACTGGAGTATCAGAAATGAACCTAACTCATGGCAGAGACTTTTGGGAAAAAGCACCAGTACAAAAACAAGTAAACCAGAAATACATTAGAGAAAAATAGCCTGAAGAGCTGACGTGGCTGCGGACAGAACCATCTTTTTTTATGCCCTTATTATATATATAATAAGATGAAGAGCTGAAGAATGTAAAACAACAACAACAAAAGAAATAAAGTAATGCATCATAGAAAATAAATTGCTAAGGTGAGTGTAGTGATACAGCAAAGAGCTTGCAGAATGAAGGGCATCTTGTTGTGTGCCACTCATGGTGTGAAGATAGCTTGCATGCACATGCATCTATAATGTGAGAATTTCTTTTCTGTTACTCTTGCTGTATAAGAGTGGTTTTCTACATCTTAGTGTAAAAGAAAGAAAATTAAGTTTTTGTGTAAATTGAAGTTTCCCAGCCGGTTTTAGGCTATGACTTTGTTTTCTGAAGTACATATGAAAACAAGATTGTGATTTGAGGCATTTATATGCTATTCTTGTGACCTTTTGTCCTAAGTGATTTTAGTGATTTGGTCCAAACTAGGAAGTTGAGATTGTGGGTTATTCTTAGGTTACTCTTTGATGCCTGTTGAAGCTCAGGAGCACAGAATGTCTTATCTAGAAACAAATGTTCTTAAATATTTATATTTTAGTGTACAGTTTTGTGTACACTTTAAGCTTTGCAAAATGAAATGTTGGTGGAACATGATCGCAATAAGTGTTTAAAACTGGCTATTGTAGTTGTTTTTTGGTTTTTGTTTTGCTATATAATTTTTCTGGGAAACCAATTACTACAACTATAGTAGCTACACTTAAATTCTGAGTCTGTACATGTGCATGTATTAAGCTTTGAACTCCTCGGTTAATAACTTTCATTTATATTCTGTAGTATTTGTATATCTAAACTCTCTTTGCTGTTTAGTTCTTTCTATGTTTAGTCTTGCAAACATTAAAAAATATATGACTGTTCAATCTAGGCTGGACATTATTTAAGGCATAAGTGGCTCTGTCACTGTAAGGTAATGGTAACTTTATGAGGTTCTAAAATGTCTTTCTCGCTCTGCAACTTTCTGAGTAGTCTTTTATTTTGTTTATTTGCAGGTAGATATTGAGCCGTCTGATGAAGCTGCTCTGATTCTTCACAGAAAGGGATTTGACTGTAGATTTTCAAACAGAGACATAGGTCTGCTCTGTTCTGCTACTCAGGGAAAGGTATAATGACATTTTATGGGTAGCTTACCTTACAGATATTGCAGAAACACTGATATTTAAGTCAAATTATAGGTGAAGTCTAGGTAGTTATTTCTCAAGAGTTATACTTTCAGGATAATGGTTAAGTTTAATTGAAAACTGATTTCCATTTGATAAAGATATGGATCTGCTGGTGTGTGGGAATGACCATGTAAAAATCAACAAGTAAACTTATAGGTCAGTTTTAGTCTCATTAACTTCCTGTAAATGTTGTTTTCATATAACATGAATCAGTATTTCTCAAATAATTTTTAATACTGTTTTAGATTTTTACTAAGTAAAAAGAGTCAAATTACATATTCTGAAGTGTATCTTTTGAATATAATTAACATATCCACAAATTATGTGACTGTTACGTTGAAAACTGTTACTTATTATAGCATGTCCTTTGTTCAGCCATTCTTACGTTCATGACCTACACCATTGGAAATATCTGACTGTTTTGCGATTGGTATAGAACTGATGTGATACATAAAATTATGAGATATAAATTCTACAACTTTGTTCTGAGGATTAGAGATGGAGTGGATGGTTATAAATCTGTAGAAATTTTGTAATCAAATTTTGAAATAAGTTTGAGACTTTCTTTAAGCAGAAGAATAAGTGTTGTTTTGTTTAGACACAGGAAGAGTTTTAATCCAAATATTTCTGACCAGTTTTTTAATACATTGATTTATCTTACTTGCTTTGAAATGTGGCAAGTGAACACTGCCTACAAAGGTCTAATCTAGTGTCTAGCATTTGAGACATGGTACTTAAAAATTTTCATAATCTTTGGTGTAAGAATTGCTGTGCTGATACCTGTAAGATGTATCTTGGATCATTGTTACAGATTAGGTTAAAGTCAATTCTAAGGTGTATACTGTATTCTCTAAAGATATATTTTTTTTTTTTCCAGATAAAGGTGCATAAACTCTTTAACAAATTCAAGGTGGAAAGTCTTACACCCACATCTTTATCTTTAATGCATTCACCTCCAGATGCCAGGAATATAAGTGAAATAAATATGAGTTCTATGGAGATAAATACGTTCCGGATTCGGCTAAGATGAAATCTGACTTTAATCCTCTGATGGAAAAGAAGAATCTGCAATTATATCTCCTCTAAGTTTCACGTGCAATAAGCAGCACATTGTTATTATTCCAGCTTCTGGATACTGTGAGAAAAACACACATTCTATAATTATTTTTTTTACCAACACAGTGAAAAGCCATGTTGCAAGCAACTTTTTTGGTTGGTGTTTTTTTGTTTTGGTTTGGTTTCTTTTTTTTTTTTCATAAAATAGCAACATCAGTATAACTTAATGCAACAAGTGAAGAAATTTCTAAGGATGTTAACCTCTCAACAGATGAAATCTCAGGTTAAATGCTAACTAATGATGTTTCTGGTGTTTTAATTTTCATAAAGAGGGGATTGGATTTTAAATAGCCTTCTTTGCTGATCCTTGATGAATTTATGTACAAATAATTCCGTGTCGAAAGTCCTGATGCAGCTTGGAAATAAAATGGAATAAAATGTTCTTGTGTACTAGCTAATGTCCAAATATTTACAATCATTTATATAAATGACAATAATCTCAATTTATTCCACAATTAATTTCAATTTATTCAACACAAAGGGGATTGTTAATTGTGGTAAAATGAAAGCCTGCAGTACTTGTGATAAGTGATGGTAGATTTTAATACTTCTGCCATTCACCTGAATTATGTAAATAGGAAAACATGAACCTACAAAATTATTTTGCAATGGAAATGTTTAATAAAACTCCCATTTTGTTACTTGACACACTGGGATATGTGCAATTATTCCATTATCATGTATGATGAGAAATGTCCATAATTATCATGAATACAAGATTTTTTATAAAACTCATTTAGATACCAATGTTCTCTGAAATGAGTTTTCTATTTCAAGATTACCATATCAAGATAAATGTGCCTTATTTTTTGATACGTCTTGTTACAATTTTGGTGTCTATGTTAATGTTTTTTGGGGAAAGGTAGTTTATATAATACTTAAGCTGTGTATCTCCTATTTGACAATGCTGGCCACACTCTGATCTATGTCCTCCTGCACCAAGTTTGTGCTATCTTACGCTGAACATTTTGACTGTTTGAATGTATTAAAATGATGTCATAACATGAAACATGGACAAAAAGATAATTACTGTAAAATCTAAATTCAGCTGCTTTCGAGGAAATTGCAACTTTATGCAGAGAGTTGATAGTAAGCAAGACATAGTTTGCAAACCCATCAAAACATGTGCTTGCATGTCACAGACTGTGGTGACCTGTTAATTCAGAATCATGTGCCTATATTTTAAACAACATTTTTCAAACTTGCAACCTCGCTTACATTGCCAGTGTTCACATTACTGAAGAATGGAGTCTTACTTTTTGCTTTGTTTTCACATATTAAGTAATTCATGTTTAGTGCTGAAGCCATTCAAGTGTGAAAAATATTTCCCGAAGTAGAGCTGCTGTTTACAATTAAAATATATAAACATGCACTTGAGTGTGATCTCATTTCCTAGTCTTCATTTATCTTCGTAACTTTCCTCTATCTCTTGCTTATGCTTTACTTTCCCATACATATTTGCTTATCTTTAATATTAATGCATGAGAAGTCATAATAACTGATAAAAAGATGTGCTGTTTTCTAACTCTAATATTGCTACTGTATTTAATTTCATCATTGTTGTTCCACAGTGTATCAAATTACATCATGTAGCTACAAGCTATCTTAAAAGAAAAATGGAAGTGAAATTTTGATTTTATGCATTGTCACAGGTTGGATCTCTGTTGAGATTGTGTTTTTACAATCTGCTCTGTGTTTTGTAATTAATGAAATGCTTAGTAGGATCTGGTGCAAGTTATATCAAGAATATAAGAACCACTAACCACAAATGGAAGAATCAGATGGATCCAATAAATGGATGTTTTCATGCAATAAACATGTACTGTAACTTTTCTTAGCTGTAGTATTTGAAAATACTATTTTTTGTTGGAATTCAAAGCTTGGTAGACTTGCCAGCAGAAATTTCTCATAACATTTGTTTTGTTGCATCTTCAGAATTAAAACGCTTCAGAGATTTTTATGTGTTCTGTGCAAGACAGCGTTCAAAATAGTATTTCAGTCTTGTTAAGCAGAAAAGTAAAATTTTGATGCAATAAAGTTTTAAAGTATTTTGCCTGTTGGAATTGCTTCCAAAAGATGTTTCATTTATCATTTGATCTTTTCTTTTATCATCAGCTGTACAATCATGATGCCTGAATCTTCCTTAACCAGCAGATTTAATCTTTATTCCTTTATTTTGCATTTTTTGTGTAACACAGAACAGCCTTAAATTTGGGATCCTTTCCTGAAATCCTTAACTAAGTCAAAACTCCAGTCAAAGTCTGATAATAAATTTTACTTTAATTGGTTCAGAATGTGGCTGTTGATGCATTTACGTTTTTTTTTTTCAACAACTCTTAACAAATTTTTACACTGTATTTTTGTTATACTCGATATTTCAATTAAGTTCTTGTTTTTTCTGTGCATTGGCCATCTAATTTAATCATATTATTTTCTTTTTTCTGTTTTTTTAGCTACTGGGTTTATAACTACTGGTTAAGAGAACCAAGCATCCTTACCTTCCAGTATAGTTTTAAAGACAATGCTGTGTAAGAAATGGTTTAAAACCTTGTAATTACTTTCCATACCAGACTTGTACCTGTACTGAATTTTTTTTTACATTCCTTTATCTTAAATGTCTTTGGTTTACTTGATCATATTGTCTGAAACAAACTGATTTCAACTGAAGGTTTTTGATATTTTCTCTTGGAAGGTTTTATATCTTATGGGGATATGTAAAATAAGATCTCTAATAAAATATAATGTTATTGTGAGATGTGGTCAGTGTCATTAATGCCTTAGCCATAACTAATTTAAATTAAAAAAAAAAAAAAATAACAAAAAACCAAGAAACATGCATTATTTGAGAAGGTGATTATTGGTAGCTTTTGGGAATGACAGTTATCTATAGTGAGATAAACTCCTGATAAAAGATGCAGTCTATTTCACTGTTGCCAAACAAAAGAAGATAGATGCTGAATTCAGAGACGTAGACATGTGATTGCATAGTGTGGGAATGGAATGGATAGCTCTTCTTTCACAAAAGAAACCTTGCACTGACTTAGCAGAAAATAGTAGAAGGTGTAAAATTCTGGATTTTTTTTCTTACTTGAATTAACTTCATTTCTCTTTTAAGCATTTGAGAATAATGGAATGGAAGATGTTCTTGTAAATTAAATTAACAACACAACATTAGAAAATAAAGTCAAAATAATGGTTTAACTGTAATTAGACGGAACACTTATAAGAAAATAATATAATGCTAATATAATATGCTGTAATTGCATATGACAAGTTGAAAAGGCACAGATGCTTTTACAGGTTTGCTTCCCAAAGTGCTGATGGAGCTTGAGCATAATGAGTTGCAAAGACAGCTAGCATAAATTTCAGTCAGTGCCTGAAGCTATTTGATGTTGGACTGGATAGTCTTAGCTATAAATGTAAAAGTATACATACACACATACTATGTAAATCCTCATAATTTTAAAGCTAATGTTTCAAGATACAAAAAGTATGTAATATCTAACTGCAGCAGGCAACAATGGGTATGGGTTCAATTTAAAGCACCCCTTCACCTTTTTAAAGTCATCCTACTCTGTAATCCATTAATCTCAACATGCCCATCTGGACAGAACATATTCCTCTAATTCCAGTTACCAATAAAGTCGTCTTTTATTTCTTGAAATTAAATTAACTATATTTGACATATACCTGTCCATCGTGTTCTAAAATAACAGGTGCTAGATCTCTCTGCACATCTTTACTGATGCTGACAGTAAAATATATTGCTCAGGTTTAACAGCTTATCTGACTTGTGGTGAGTTGTATATATGACAAAATAAAAAACAGATTCAATTTATTGTCCTATTTATTGTAGTATAACAAGATACCAAAAAAGTAATACATTATCTAGAATAAGCTCAATTCATTGGAGAACTATTGGGATTTTCAGACAGTGTTCTTTCTGATACAAAGTTTCTCTGTCTCCAAACATTTCTGTAAATTATAAGATTGAATTGTGGAACTGTCAGTCTTTTGCTATACAGATTTTATGAACTAATAGATATTTGAAGTCTATATTGCATCAGTAGTTTTGTCTGCCAGAATTTCAATGTAGTAGCAATAATGCATTATTTACATCTCTCCTTCCTTTAAGTAAATTGTTTAATAACGCTGAGGGTAATGAGAAAATAGTTAAATAAAAACATTCCATCATGTATGTAAACTAGTGCTATTTGAACTGTAAGGACAGGGATATTTTTAATTCTACATTTTAAAGCTTCAAGTTCTCAATGTAACATATTCTTCCTGCTATACAGTGCCTGTTAAAGGGATGCCCTTTGAATGACAGTCTGTGAAATCATTCATATTATGAGTATCACTAAGCTGGAGACTTTAATCCCAGCAATGTCTTTCTTGCTTTACCACCACGGCCATTCCCTGTGCACGCATCCACAACACAGTAAGACACCTGCCTCTGTTCCTGTTAAATCATGACCTGCAAAATAAATTGTGGTCTCCTCAGTTAGCTAATCTATTTTTATTTCTGTCTCTAACTTAGTTATTCCTTTTGTAGTAGCTTCTCCTTTCTTAGTATGCCAGCTAAATATGTAGGCATTTGTAGGCTCCAGCAAGACACAGCCTTCCAGCTCTGCCCAGTGCATGCTACAGAGCTTTCAGACTGCCTGCAGTGTCAGCCAAAGCATGAGATGTGCTGGATGTGAGCCCTCAGCCAGCTCATCAAGAATTACATGGGCTTAATCTACATCAATGAGCACGCCCCCCAACAGAGCACATACCCTACTGGCTTGCCACAACTGCCTCACATCACTAGCCTGCTCTTCAGGAACATACATTTTTTTGTTCTCTGAAAATCCACTTGAACAGTCTTTGGTGCCATTCTCCCTTTTTCTTCTCCTTCATTTCTTTCCTGTTTCCCAAAAGAAGTTTGTACATTAGTAAACTGGAATTGTGTGTGATCAAGAATCCAGGAATTCCTGATGCTCATCAAGAGAGATGGAGGAGTGCTGACAAACTCTGCTCTGTCAGTGGTCTGCATAGGTAGTGTGATACAACACAAGCTCCATTTAAGGACCTGTCAGTCATCCTCAAGTTTACCTGTAACCTACCTTCCAGAAGTCCTGAATATGCTCAGAATTAATTGATCTGTCTTGATCAGGCAATAATAAATCAGAGACTTTTTGATAATGCCCACAAAACTTTTATGGTTTGGCTTTGGCCACCGGGGATGCTCTAAGATCAACCTGTTCACATCAGTGACCAGCAAAATCTATAATTTCTGTGGTTTGGGCTGCTTTCTCTTTGAGTGCTATGTCAGATGTTTCCTAACTCTTGATTTTCCAGAAGCAGGTAGGCATGACCCTATAGATATAACTAGTTTGAAAAAAGAAATCTCTAGTTCAAGTAACTTGTGTGTACAAACCTCAGTGAGAATGGGATGCAACCCACTTCATTCTGAGGAAATTAGATTTATTACAGCTTTCTTTTTAGAACTCAAATCTCTTTAAATCATGGGCTTTGTACTGGAGGAACTTAATGGAAACAGTGAAATCAAAATCATTTGCAAGTTCTCAGATTTTCAGTAAATATTAACTTCAAGTCAATTCCAATGACTTTTCTGCATAGCAACAATGTATTGTGAGCAAACGTCTGATATGTATTATATATGTATTTTTGTAGGG
>NW_009618770.1:1117-8090 GCF_000690535.1 Cariama cristata | reverse complement strand
AGGGAAAATATCTGAAACTGCTAGGTTCTACCATCTTTCAAGACAGTGAAAGTAGTTAAACTCCTATTGAAACAACTGGAGATTTTCCAGGAAATACAGAAAAGTGACCCGTAAGCACAGATGAAGTTTTTGTTAGAATAAAAGATTTAAGCATATTGAGAAACACAGCCATAAAACAACTGGACAGTCAAGTCACATTTAAGAGAGAATCAGCAACCTGATCGTACTAGATCAGAAACTTGTCTGGAAAATAGTTTTGGCCAACTTTGAATTTAACAACAGAAAAGAGGTTCAAAGACTTCAACAGAAAAATGCACTGATGAAAGAAAATGGACAATTCCACATGGCAGTGAAGGTCAGTTTTTTGATGATACCTATTAAATGCTACCAGCAATACTGTACATTTACAGAGTTCTTCTCAACATCCAAAAAGACTTGAGGAGAAAGCAAATTGTCCCAATCCAGTCAATGCAAAAGACTTATATCTTTGGGAAAATTCCTTGGTGACATGGGAGGCTTAAATCAGCATGGTGGCCAAAGGAACAGATGTGAAAAGGAGCAAGAAAATCAAAAAAGGCTTGGTAATGACATTGTGTAGTTCCGTTCTGCTAGGGATTGGAGCTTCTGTCATACAAGGAGGGTCTGAAAGAGCTGGGACCATTCAGCCTAAGAAGAGAAGGCTCAGAGGGGACCTTATCAGTGTATACTGATATATATAAATATCTGAAGGGAGGGTGTAAAGAAGTCAATGGTGCCCAGTGTCAGCACAATAGGCAATGGACATACACTAAAACACAGGAGGTTCTTCCTGTACATCAGGAAACACTTTTTCAGGTGAAGGTGACTAAGCACTGGAACAGGTTACCCATAGAAGTTGTGCAATCTCCATCCTTGGCAATACGCAAAAGCCATCTGGACTTGGTCCTGGGCAACTGGCTCTAGGAGGTCCTACTTGAGCAGAGGTTTCGGCCAGGTGACCTCCAGAGATCCCTTCCAACCTCAACCATTCTGTCATTTTGTAGTGCTGCACGGCCTGTTTTGTGAAGGGGAGGGAAGTCTTCATTAGATAACCAGAACTTATACAAGATCCAGATGCATGTTTGAAGATGTGAGACCAAAGATGATAGCTGAAAATTGTGAGAAGGAACAACCTTTACCAGAAATGTTTTTCCTGGTTCAGTGTGTAGCACTGAACATTTCTAGGAAAAAATGGAAACTGGCAAGTTTAAAGATGAATTTGGACTTGCAGTTTAAAATGCCTAATGGAGACAAAATACGTCTTAAGTAAAACATGCTTTCTGAATCACTTGCAGCACTGTATTGAGAGAAAAAACTTCGCAAATAGATGAGCTTTGTTCACAAAACTCCTTGTTTAATACCTGTGACACTGAAAAGAAGTCTTTGTTCTGTATGTTTTGAATCATTTCAAACAGTAAGCCATTCCAAGCTAAAATAAACAAAATTAGTTTAATGGAAGCAATTCAGATAGACAGCAATTGCGTCAAAAGATTGAGTACAGCTGTTACAAGCGTGTCATTCTGAATGGAGCATGCTAGTAGAAGTCCTTCACCTGGATAAAGACTTAAAGTTTTCACATCAAAAAGAAATAATTTTTTGACAGTTCCAAAGTCAGTCCCTTTGCATTTGCTTGTATCTTGGTAAATGAACTCCACTGACTTGGCAAGCAGACATGAGAAAGAAACTGTGAAAGCTCAAATGTAACTGTAAGGCAAACTTATTAAAATGGTCTTGGCACAGAAATCCACAACCTATTCACCTAATTGGTCTCCAAACAGACAAAACGAGTTGTAAATATTCATTTGTCAAAAATTGGGCCTTTGGAACATAAGCCAAGATGCTAATAATTGCATTGAGTTGGGTTTTAATATAGCCAATAAATGTGTAATTGCTGCTAGGAAAGGTACCTTATGAATTGAGTTTGTGGAGGTTCATCTTTAAAGACACAGCCTATGCGAAATTTGTGATTTGTGGGCTATTAACAGCTTTCCAGTACAGGACACATGAGGAGGAGCTGAAATGCGAAACCTATAGTTTGGGAGATTTTAGCAGTTAAACCTTGTACAGATATGGATCAGAAATGGATCTCGGTTCATTTTGTGAATGTTTTTGACAACTAGTAACCAGGTGGTAGGTTTTTTTATTTTTAATATAAAAAATATGAAACAGTGAATTATGTAAGTGCTAACCAAGAGGAAAAAGCAAATACAGATTCCTTCCTTGATGATTACATTTAAGTAGGGAGAACCAAAAAGCTCTTCCAAGGTAGGATTCAAGAGCAATCTTCCAAAGCCAAGAAAAAATGTCCATGGTTCACTGACCTAACAGGAATCTGGCGTGGGGGTAAGTGTGAAACAGGCACCACCACCTAAGTAAATACCAGTAGCAAAAAAAAAAAAAAAAAAAAAAGGAAAAAAAAAAAAAAAAGAAGCATTGAGATCTCATTACTCAGGGCTTTGTCAAAATCTGAAAGGAGTCTTCCAGCAGTCCTTGTCATCTTCCCCATGTTTCAATTAAAAATGTAAAGCAAAAAACACCCCCATGTCCAATGCAGATATATTTCATTCAGTCTCTGGGAAAGTCATACCATTTCTGTCATGATTTTTAGAATTCCACAATATAAGGTCTATAAAAGTCCAGTTCACTTGTATCTGGCAAACTGTAGTCAAAATCTGAGTTTCACTGGGCTTTCTAGGCACACTGCTTTCACATTGGCACTACCTAAGTATTATGCACCCAAAGCCTTGTGACTATGGTGACAGGTAGCATTTCAGATGTGCAGGTCAGAGTAACCAGGTTGGAAAGGTGCTGGCTGTGTTGTGATGGGAGATGTGGAACTGTGGGTAGACAGGGTGGGAATTTACCGTTCCTCTAAAAGTGAGGGCAGTCACAAATTCAATGCCACCTTACATTTAGACAAAATTGGAAACAAATTAAAAGGATTTTTATCAATTGACATTGATTCACGGTAACTTGGCATCGGTGTTAGGTTTAATTTTGTATTCTACACTTGGCTTTAAAAATAGGTACTGGTAAATGGAAACTAATCCAAAGGGCAAAAGAAGAATGTTTTTGTGGTAATGCCAGAGCTGTGATAATACAAAGTGATTTCTCTTGTTTTACATAATACCTCAAACCATATTTGAAAGCTATTGCTTGTTTGCTGAAAGATAGTATCTTGGTACGTATTACAGTCTTTGAACAAGAATCAATATAGTTTCAATTGGCCTGTGAAAACACAAGATTGTCAATATGAGCAAGTGTGAAGAAATATGAATCCTTTCCAAAGAGATTAATTTATTTTAGCCATACAATCAACAAAGAGAAATTTCCATGTTCAAAAACAGAACTGAGAATTCTCAAAACTGGATCATTTCCCAGACAACCATAGATGGAAGGAGTTTTGTTGGATTTGGTCCTATTATACATCATCTGCTTGTAGATTTGCCAGTTTTTCAGAACTTTTTTATGGATTAGATAAGAAACACTAATTTATACTTTAGTGGTCAAAGTTGGGAAAGTTATGGCAGCTGTTCATACACTCTTCTACCTATATTATCTTTTACACCGGACACAGGTTTGGAAACAGAGAAGGTCTGCAAAGCTGATATCCATATTACTAAAAAGGCTAAAATCAACTTTAAGAACTTGTTGAGACAATCAAGTATATAGATACTTTCCTTACTCTTTGTATCACCATTACTGTGGGAGGAAGTCTGAATTACTGCAGAGATCTTTGGTCTAATCTAATGGACAAGTAACCACTGGCTAGTCAGCAAATCTGAAATTCTCTTACATTAATTTTGAATTCAGCCCTTGTTGAATCACTGGTCTTCAGGAAAATAACAATAAATTTGCCAAGGAAAAGATTTGGTTTGCTCTGGAAGATAAGATTTTTGTCTTATGATTAGAAGAAATATAAATATTCCCATTTCCACTGCGGGAAAATGGCTATAGGATAGCAGGCTTGCACTCGAAGATAGCAGATTTTTTTAAGGTAGAGACAATGAAGTAAATTTATGGAACTGGAAAATCAGCAGGCAAGAATCCATCCTAGAAATACAGTTCACCTTCAAGTCCATGATAAATTATTCCTGATCACAGAAAGAATGCTTGGATTTCAAAAGTTAAGTATTCCACAGGAGAGAGGAAAACCAGTTGATGATCAGAGCGTAGCTTCACTGCTTATGCCAGGAGAAGGAAAGTTTTAAGATTATGTCATTATTTTAAACTGTTGGATATTCTGCAGTTCTAAAAACTTCAGTCAAGGTAAGAGAGAATTTATCTGGGAAAAAGGAAATTTGGCAGTGGAAAATGTGCAGAAAATGGGATTGAACAAGCATCTAGCCAAGACTTGTTCATTGGGAGAGCAACAAAGTAGATTGCTGTTAACATATCTGGGACTTTGAATTGTATAACAGGTCCAAAACTTAACAAATAGAAAGAAAAGTTTATAGTGAATGCACATTTTTGCATCTATTTCAGAGCAAGGGAAAAACATGAACCTATAGTGCTTTGCAAGCTGAGATATTTGGAATCTAAAAATTCACACTATCTTAGGAAATATACAGTCTTCTATAGAATTTGGAGGGGGCAGTGGGGATTGGCATGTTGACTATTTTTAAGTTAATGCTATAAAAATGAGATCAGTGTACAGCATCTGGTTGTTCAACAACAGTCAGTAACAATCTGGTTGGCACACAGCAGCATTTCTCATAGCTGGCCATCAGCAGACAATCCTACAAAACTCTTGTTTGGAGATCTTGGAAAGCACAAATGGATTTCGGTCATTTGAATGTTGTATGGATCCTGCCAACTCAACTGATAATTGTTTCAGTTTGAGTAGAGAAAATGTGATGATAACTTCTGACAAACCAAATAGAGAAGCCCTTTAAAAAAAGTGGATATATGTTTTATTTCACTCTGAAAAGAATAAACAGTACAAACCTCTATCTGAAAAAGGGAGACATCCTATAACTATTCTGAGCTGTGTAGCAAAACAACATGTAAGTTGAATGTAGGTCTCAAGGGTCTACCCAAATTTCTTTATTTAATTCTGATTAAGGAGTTTTCTATCATAAGGACAACAGTACTAAAATACTCAATTTTGAGGTTTTAGCTGAGGAAATGCTGTAAAAACTTTGTGCCTGTGAATTAAAACAGAAAAGACAGAAAAAGCAGATTTTGGAAAAACATAGCATTCCTTACGTTTACTTTGAAAGATGGCTTACCCTAGTGGCTGAAGGCAGAAAGAACTTGGTCTAGCCTCCATCGGGCATTTGAACATTTCATCTTGACTGAAATTATTAGTTTCTTACTACCATCATATTCTCATGGAAATAATTTATTTAAATATACTGTTTAAAGTCATAGGAATCTTGAAAATTAGAACTAAGACCACGGATATGTCTCTCCATGATATAAGGGACCAGTGCATGAGGCAGAGGATGTGTTTTGGCATGTTAGTGGTAGACTTTGTCATAAAGCAGAGGTATTAAAAGCATTCAGTATTTTCATGCAGGAGGATACTCCATGGCAGCAACCATACAGACTAGTATGGTAAGGCAAACTTTAGCCACAGAAAGCTAATTTCTCCCTTGGTTCTCTGCTTTCAGGAAGAGTAAATAGGTTTTCTGCAGAGTGACTCAGAGAAGTCTGCTCTTAGATGCACTGAAGCATTCCCTGCACAGCCCTCTCTCATGCTTATATACAGGTACTTATAGGGAGGTTAATCTTCTGGGGCTCAACTTTATCTTTTGGAATATCATTTCACATCAAGAGATCAAACAGATTGGACACAGCAGTCTTTGAGCCAAAAGAGATACCTAAAAAAAAAAAAAAGACAGACATTGAAAAAAGGATATAAGAGGATATAACGCCAAAAGGCAAGAAGAGATATTTTTGGAGGCTGTGATATGACAATTTAGTGTCAGTGAAGACTGTAAGATCAATGCTAGAATACAGGCTATATTGACTAATTGTACGTATGTACCTTCTATCACATAAGGATGGGCTGTGGCTGAAAGCTGTTGCTATGACATTTTCTTTGTCTGTGAACTCAGTCTCCCTCTTGCAGCTGAACGGAATCACAGTTTTTCATTCAGTGTTTGTTTTAATTAAAGCATGGAAGCATTTCACTGATCATCACCCAAGGATAGTAAGTAGAGTGAATATCACCTGCATAATGCTAGAGCCTTGATTTACACCAAAACACCAGCTTCCCTATAGGCAGCATGTTGGATGATGCTGTAAGCAAAATGCTCCTGTAAAGTTTGGTGGCTGAAAACCCAGCAGGTCATGATGCAGGTTCACATCACTGTTTGTGGGGTTTCTTTCTGCAGGAAAGAATTCCAACACATTTGTTTATACACAATGTTTTGCCATGTGACACACGGGTGTAGAAGTAGCCATGGCCAATGGTGATCAACACTACAGAGGAGGTGAAGAGGAAGCCAGCATTCCCGCCCTTGACACGCAGTGGAGGGCAGAGCAGTGATGCCAGGCAGGCAGCTGCTTCTTAGAGTATGGAAAGTAGATTGCTGGGTTGGGAGCTCAGTTGGCAGCTACTTCCTACTGGCTTGCTGAGGAACCAAAGATTTGGTGCTAGGCAACAGTTAGAACTAGCACAGTCAGGATGGCATGCTGGTAAGACTGTGTCATGTCAAAATAGGAGAAAAAGACACTTTCCTTTAAACCTGTATATAATTCCCGTGAGCAAAGAAACAGAATCACAGAATTTATTAGGTTGGAAGAGACCTCTGGGATCATCGAGTCCAACCTTTGCCCTAACACCACCATGTCAACTACACCATGACACTAAGTGCCATGTCCAGTCTTTTCTTAAACACCTCCAGGGATAGTGACTCCACCACCTCCCTGGGCAGCCCATTCCAATGCCTAACCACCCTTTCTGTGAAGAAATGCCTCCTCATTTCTAGCCTGAACTTCCCCTGGT
>NW_009618770.1:0-781 GCF_000690535.1 Cariama cristata | reverse complement strand
TTCTGATTCAGGCCAGTGTGCTGCTGGCCTTCTTGGCCGCCTGGGCACACTGCTGGCTCATGTCCAGCCAGCTGTTGACCCCAGGTCCTTTTCTGCTGATGGGAAACATAACACAAGAGTCTCAGCTTTTAAATTAAAACATTTGCAGGCTTTCTAAGACTTCCTGAGTATTTAATGTGTTAAATATGCAGCACACAATGCTTGAAAGTGTTTAATGTATTCTACAGATATTGGTGGATTATAGTAGATGATCATTGTACCTGTACTTTTTCAAAAGCCTTTTCATACATAATAGTCTTTTAAAATAAAAATGGAAAAGAACACAGTTAAAAATCATGTAGCTATTAGATTATTTAGTGAAGTAATCACAGTGGTCCTTTTTCAACTTATTTTTTTTTATACTATAGTGTGCAGATACATATATTTTGTTTATATTTTGAATTTCAGGAAATAATTTTATTTAAGACATACTATTTGCCAAACAGAATATTTTCTCACCATAAAAGGCTGAGACACAGCTTTTCAGAATGGATGATTTTTTTTAAAAGAAAATACTAAAAGATTTTTTTTTATATAATATCTGTAGATTGTTCCATAATTTTTAAAATTATAATATCTTTAGAATAATTAATACACATATCTGTTTCTCTGAATATTTTTTCCTTGCAATTTATACGAATTAATCTGTAATTTAGACATGAAATCTTTAACAAGGAATACTGTACCTCCAGTTTAGACATACATTATTTTTACCTATTGTCACGGTCCACTCAGTAATGGA
>NW_009618769.1:0-1170 GCF_000690535.1 Cariama cristata | reverse complement strand
GAGAACTTCGGGGGGCCGGCATGTGCCCAAGCGAAGGGTTTTGCCGCGGAAATATGTGTCTGAAAACACGCACTCCTCGCCATCTCGCACCGAAGTACCCTTGTGATCTGGCCATCTCAACCAGCCAGAGCAACGGCTTTCCCCAGATGTTGATGGCAGAAAGAGATAAAAGGGGAATTAAAATAAATATTTGTCCTTCAGGAATGGAAGTTATTAAATTAACACCCCAAAGTTTGCGCGATCTAATGAGTTTTGTCAAACATTATTTTTTAAAAAGACAGATCAAAATATGTGAAGTTTTGCCTTTGACCGGTGCAGTGGAGCGTAAGAAAAACCTATTAACGTACATCATCGAGCCACGCAAGCCACTGCTGGACACGTACAACAGAAGGTAAATAGATTATTTTGTTTAACAATGCTGACAGCTCGTATGGAGCAGAATTGGAGAAATCTAAATATTAATAGATTCATTCAAGTGGAGCAAAAGTTACAAATCATTAGCTGAAGAAAGTTGGCTTCCAGCCCACATTCTATAGGGGCGTGGTAACTGTGCTGTTGCCGGCTACAAAAGGGCAATTTTTGTATATAATTTATTTAGATGAAGTGTGCAGAATGTTTTTATTTGTTCTACTTCTAGCTGTCTCACCTCTGTGTGAACTCCCCAAACCCAGATCTACTCCAAATACTTCTGCTCTCCCTTCTGCACACTTCCCTCCAACGTGTTTGCTTTGGCAACTTTCATGTTCTTGCAAACAATTCTTCCAAAGATATCAATCACTCTTGCACCCAAAGAGAAATACTGTACACTCAATGCGATGACAAAATGAAACATGTTTGAAGCAAACCATGTGTTCCAGTGTGCCAGGGATTATGTTATTTGTTCAAGGAACATGTTCGGAATATTTTAGGCTTCTGTTACTCCTGTGATAGTAAATTTTATTGTCTGCTGTTGCGATTTATTATTTCGGAGAGAACCCAAAATCCTCTTTCCACGGGCAGAGCTTCTAAAGCGGGAAGCCTGCTCCGCGTCGCGCTGGGGGAATTTATTGGCCCGGGGTATTTTATTTTATTTCCTAATGCCGTTTGCCCTACGAGACGTGTAGAAACCACGGCAAGTGCTCCTGGGCCGGCTGTCGGCGGCGCTCCGCCTGCTCCCACGCGTGTCCACCC
>NW_009618768.1:0-5157 GCF_000690535.1 Cariama cristata | reverse complement strand
ATAGAAGGCCACCAGGTTGGTAAGACAAAGACTTACCCTTGGTGAAGCCATGTACTCCAATCAGTGTTAATGAACAAAATCAGTGTTAATGAACAAAATGTCTGGCTCCACATCTCTTCAGAACAATGACAGTCAGTTTGAAATAAGAAATATCAATCTCATCACAGTATTTTGTTTTGAGGAAAAAATCCACAAATTCCTAGCTTAGTCCTCTCTGGAGACTTGTGTATTCCTTGTGGATTGCATCCCAGATTATTTATTGTGGGTCATTTACCAGCTGGGCTGCTAAAGCCTTAGTCATTCCCTTCAAGAGTCTGCTTTAGTGTCTCACTGATCTCAGCACTACACAGCAGTTTCTGATCACCAACATGAACATTTCAGGTGTTATTTTCCAATACCACTTTCATGCTCCAGAAACTTTAGTGGCTTTCTCTTCCTGTCTGCGGTTTACACTCACCACTCACATCTCTAATGTAACCTCTCCTAGCTGCTCCTCTCGGTTCCTGTCCTAGCTATTCCTGTCTTTGGGGTGAAAATGCAGAGTGCTTCTGTCCTGCAGTGCAGACACAGCCCTGGCGACTTCCCAGAGTGTCTCTCAGCATTCATACCAGGTACACTGAAATAAGAAATCTCATGTGGAAGGTATCCTGACCTGTATTCGTGGGACATCCTTTCTTGATAATGAAGAGCTTTGTTATAATTTGCCAGAAAAATTAAAAAAGAAAGAAAAAAAGTCTTCTCTTGTTTTCTCTTACATTACAGTGACTGTGAAGAAATAGGAAAGATATTTCCAGAATGTTTTTTTCAATAATGAGGCATTCATTATTGAATAGGCAAATTCATTAAGATGGGTGAATCCTAGGTGTTTCTGCAATTTGTTGAAGACAAACATGAGCTGAGATTGACAGCTCCCCATGTTGACAGGCAGCCACAAGGCTATACAGAAACTTCCTGCCTTAGCTTACCTTTCTTTTCATTTGAGTCTGAATAAACAAGAAATTTTGCTTGCCCTGGATCCTTAGAAGAGCAGAGAGTGATGATGAAGCCCCATCTTACTACTTACAACAAAAGCAGTAACAGTAACAAAAGCTACTGTTCTTGTAGCAGCACCTGATTTAAAAGGTGACTCAAAAAAAAAAAAACAACAGTGAAATAATTAACAGACTGCTTATTCTGCTTATTGAATTCAGAGCTACCAATACAATACAACAAAATTACTTCACCTCCTGTTTTCTCTCCAGAAGTATAATCAGGTTGGAGAAAAGTTTCCCCAAAGGCGATTCATTACATGCTTGGGAAGTTGTTGCTAAGACTGAAGAGGTTACTGTCATGAAAACTTTCGATGAAATCCAGTAGTATAGACACACTTGACTACCAGCTATCTGCAGAAAAGTCCTTTTTACACTAAAGTGCCAACATAGAGTTTTCAGGCCCAACAGACAAGTAATTTTGCACCATATTTAGTATGAGGTTTTTATGAGGATATTATGGATATACCATGAATACACAGAGACTGCTGCTCCTTGTGTGCCTCTCTGTGTAACACAACTGACTGTAAGCACCCTGTATCCCCAACTTTTCCATCATGTCTTCTCTTTGCATATAGGTAAGATATAATGCAAGAAATACATGCAGCCAGAGGTATTTCTGCTCTGAAAAAAATCTATCATCTGCACAGCAATGCAGGAAGAATAGCCCAGTCATTACAGTGTATTTCCAGCCTGTTGAAATTATTTTGCAAATGGGAGATTCTGAACTTTACACACAAGAGCAGGAGCAGTTACCACAGGAATTCCTCTCTTGCCATTTCCTTCTGACTCACTCTGTCATCACGAGGTGACTAATTATGTCTGGGCAAGTGCTCTGTTACGGAGAGTTGGTCACTGAAGGTGTTTAACTACAGCTCAGCATTGGAGCAAGGCACTACAGGGAGGTACAGATGGAGAGTGAGGATGGATCGGTCACTTCTGCACAGTGACTTCTGTGTACAGTGCAACAGCAGAGAGGTCCTCAGTGTAGGCTGGTCTTTCTCTGACACAGCCTGAGCAGTTGCATGAATCCTGCCAAGCTCCTGGCCTCACCATCCTTTCAGATGAGCTTTTCCCCTTCTAGCATTTATTTCAGTGAATTTTTGTAAAATAATTCCATTTTTCATTTATTTCATAACAATGTATGGAAATGCAGCCTATTGGTTTCCATGCAGCTGTTGTGTTGTATTTGTGCCCTGATACATGAACAGATATCTTTCATATCTTAACTCAAAATAGGAACTATTTCTAGAACACCTTATTTTAAGGAGGTAGAAAATCCTGATGTTTGCTGTGTTTATGGGGTCAAATCAGGTGGATAATTAAACGAAACAGTCTTAGGTTCTGGCCAGGAGTAAAGACTCCCCATCTTCACATTCGGGAAGAAAATACCAATCTTTGACAATGTCACTTTAACTTCTTAATGTCCTTTCACTATATTACACTTTTACTATGACACAGTAATCAGAACAGAGCCAGCTTCCTCTGTGGTTTCACTGGAAATGCTGAAATGTGAACCATTCTCACCTCCTTGGCATTGGTCTCGCTGCAGTGTGCCCCTACTCCCAAAGTACTGCTGTTGCAAGAAAGAACAGTGACAAGCTGGAGATGGAGGATGAGGAAGGCTACACCGCTTTAAATTTACGACCCTCAGCTTCAGTTATTACTCCTGGATATTCGAGCAGCAACAAATGTTCTGCATTTAAGGCTCCAGCCAGTTGTGTTACAGTAGACAGTAAGTATAGATAGAAATTAGCTTTTCTATTTAAATCAGGGCATAACTTAAATTTGCATGCTCATGTTGATTGTTTTAGAATCCTTCTAAACTTTGTAGTATATTCTTAGATAAATGTTCATAGAAACAGCAGAAAGAATAATCATAATGGGGTCTTGCATGCTGCTGCTTATGGTAACAGATGATATCTTTTCTGAAGCCTATCTTTCCTGCAATTATTTTTTCCATTTACTTCAACACAAGACAAATTCCACCTTTCTATGGATTTATTTTTCATTTTGGTAGGACTCATTTATTACAGCAGAGCACTGCAAGAGGGGAAGGCACTATAGTTTTATCAGATAATGCAGGCCTTGGAAATGGAAGTAATTTCCTCAGCTACGGGAAGTAGAAAGGTGATTTGTTTATCAGTTTTAATAGTGAAAGTAAGTTCTGATAGGAGTATATATTTTTATTTGTTTATACTCAAAGTCTTTCTATAAATAAGCTGAGTGTTAACTAAGGTAGTGCATTGCGCCTGTGGAATGCTTGAGACCATAAAATGATCACTTTAGTAATGTTGCTGCTGCTCATAAATTCACCACATGGCTTATGTGTGAAATAAATATTATTGCTGCTATTTGCAGGCTAGGTAGAGTAGAAAAAGACTAAATTATCATCACTCTGGTGCTATCTGGAAACTATCTAGGGCTATCCATTGAGAATGACCGCTTGACAAAGAGGATACAGGAGAAGCTGTTAAGAAGCAGCAGCCCGAAAACCAAGGATAAAATACTAGGGAGTGTGATCTAGGGGCAGAGCTTCCTGGAAAGAAACAAGTTGGCAAGCTCAGAAAAGTCTTAAAAAGGCCTTTTGACATGCACAGACAACATGTAAAGTAGATAGACTTATGACCAAATTAGGTTGGGAGGGACCTCTATAGTTCATCTTTTCCAATCTTTTGCTCAAAAGGGCTACCTCTAAGTCTGCTCAAGTTGCTCAGGGCCTTGTCCACTTGAGTTTTGGAAACCTCCAGGGATGGAGATCTCACAGCCTCTCTGAGCACTTGTTCCAGCGCTGAAGGGGAAGAATCTTTTTTCCTCACATCGGAAGTTTCCCTGGTGCGACTTGTGACTGTTGTATTGCATCCTTTCACTGTGCCTCTCTGAGAAGAGTCTGGCTCAATCTATAAAGCCCTTTCAGGTAGTGGAGGACTGAAATTAGGTCCTCTGTTAGCTTCCTCTTCTCCAGGCTAAACAAATCTAGGTCCTTCAGCCTCTCTATACGTTCCTGACCAACTCGGTGTTCCTCTGCTGAACTCTCTGCACTTAGCTGACATCTCTCTTAAACTGGGAAGCTCAGCACTGGACACAATACCCCAGATTTGGCTTCATGACTGTCAGAGTGGAATAATCATTTGTCTCGACCTGCTGGCTGGAGACTCACCAATGCAGCCCAGCGCTGGTCAGCTTTTGCTGCCACAAGGGCACACTTGAGGACTCACATTCAACTTGTCCACCAAGACCCTGAAGCATAGCTGCTTTCTAGCCAGTTAGTCCCCTACCTGTACTGGTGCATGGAATTGCATTGTTACAGGTGTTGCACTTTACATTTGCCTTTGTTGAGCTATTGGACTTACAACTCATTCCAAGGGTTTTTAGATCGCTTTAAAAGGAAGCCCTACCCTCCAGCATATCAGTCACCACCGCAATGTGGTGTCATCTGCAGTCTCTTCAAATTGCCTTAGCTGGTGAGGGTTAGGGTCATCTCCCTTAACTTCGGCTATGTAAGTTTTAGTTGCTAAGTCTATCTGGACTTCTGGGCACCTCTGGAGGGTGTTTCTTCTCACCTAACAAAAGGTTAGTTCCCCGGAGGTGCTTGCTCTGATGCGCTGGACTCCAGTAGAATACTTGATGTGTGTAATACTTTTCAATTACCCTGAAGACTCTAGAATAGGTATGACAGAGTATTACAGAAAATTGCAGAGCACTGCTTCCCAAAAGGGAAAAATACATACATACATACATATATATATATATAAAAGAAAATATTTTCATCTTGGGATAGTCAGCTGTAAAATTCTGGAGAACTATATTCCTGATTAGACATTGAACCACAATGGAAATGTGGAGAAAGCCTGAAGAAAGATGCACAGTTTCATGTTGAAACATTGCAATCATTTAGAAATCCCAGTCACAGGTTCCAGAAGTAATTATCAAAAACTAGTTGGTATTTTTTTCCTTTTTAAGGTAGAGAATTCTTAGATATTGTTTTATTATTTCCAGGACTGCGGGAACTGCAATATCTAATCTGTTTATCTGTCTCATGAGAGAAGTTTTACTCTAAAAGACTACAACTTCAGTTAATAAATATTCTCAGTGGTGTTCTGGTTTTGGCTGGGATAGACTTAATTTT
>NW_009618767.1:0-22342 GCF_000690535.1 Cariama cristata | reverse complement strand
TAAATATTTATATAATATATCTTAAACATGTGTATATATGTTACATATATACACAGTCTGTGCTATAGAAGTTCAAGAATTAATACTTCAGCACTTGATTTTCCTGTCCCAGTGCCCAAGATGTTTCCCCCAGTCATTTGAGAGTGGCTTTTTTGTGCTGTGACATTTTAATGCTTTTCCTGTGTTGCTCTAACACCTGTTCTTTTATCCTGCTTTTTTGATTTATCTTCCCCTCCCGTTAGTAAATTTATTGACTTGCTGCTTTATGGACACATGTCTTTTTATGTATTATAATAGCATCTCTGATGCATTCCCTGCAGGACTCCAAGAGAGATCACAGTGATGAATATTCACAAAGCCATCTGTAATATTCCCTTTCTTGACTTCCTCACAAACAAACATATGAAGATCCTAAATGAGGAACAATGAAATAGAGCAGAGAAGATGCTACAGGAAAGGTGGATTTATGACTGAAGTTGGGTTGACAAATCCAGTATTTCTGTAGGACATTTATATACATTTATACCATTGGGCTACTAGATTGTTACCTCCAATTAAAGATGCACCTTAATGCAACAAAATGATGCTCTGTTCCAAATCAAGTTGTTAAATGTCAGTGTTTATTTGGTAAGTGTATGTTCAGTGGCTGAACAAACATTGTCAGTTTGCATTGAGTTGCTAGCTGTGAGAGACTCAACAGGCCTGGTCCCTCTGAGCCAGCTGTATTGGTGAGATTGAACTTTTTTTTTTAAGAAAAGAAATTATGCTTTTTGATGTAGTCTACATGAGTTGGTTTCCACATGCAGTGAGCAGAACAGTTGCTTTGGCACTCTGAATATAGGAAAAGTCAAAGGCAGCCTTTAAAGTTGGGCCATCTGAGTAGATGGGTGGGTTAGTTGGTTACGTTTAGGTGTTGGGGAGCAGAAGGCTGATGGCTGCAACAAATTCTGTCAGCCCTGCTCGAGCATGATGTATGTGACTGAGAACACAGCTAGGTAAGCTTATCATTAGCTTATTTAGCTAAGTGTCAGCTAACCAAATTCCTTGCCTCTCTAGAGGAGGTGTCAGATGCCACCTTTCTTAGTCACCTCAGAAAGGGTAGACTGGCACATACTCAATCAAGATGAACAAACTGTGGTCAGGCTTGGTAAGATTTGGCTGACCAATTGTCCTGTATGGGAAAGGAGAGGAGCAAGGACATTATTCAGTGTTTGTGGGCTTGGACTGGCTGAAACCCTTTGCTTGCCCAGTGAGTGCCTCCCCAGCCTTCCAGAAGGTTTGGAGTGTGCTGGAGGGCAGGTGACCAGCTGTCTTGTACAAGTCTTAATGTTTTGACAGCACTCGCTAATGATCGGCTTGGATTGTGAAGTGCTGTGGGAGCAGCACCAGTTTGGTTTAAGTTCTGCTCAACACAGAGAGGCCTGATAGGATCAAAAAAATCAGAGGTGTGCTGCGTGTGGGGAGCTGCTCTGATGTCTTGACTGCAGGAAGAGAAATTCTGCTACTAACCCCAGCACTTACCTGTCTCAGGACCGTCACTGGTGTAGGAGACATGTCTACAGCCTGGCTATCAACACCTTGCTGAAGAAGGCTTCACTGACAACATCCTGACCACCCCACATCCACCACCCCTTTGTCCTGCCCATGGGTGCTTGCCAGTAGTGTGAATAAGCCATTGTAAAGTTGGTGGGACTTTTGTTGGACCGTCATGCTTTCAGGGTGCTTGTTTTGTGAGGCAGTGCTGTCATGTGGGTGGAGCATGGATCAAACAGCCAGAACCTCCAATGCGCCGATCTCAGCTGGGTCTCTGATCTGCTGCATGGCCTTTGATTTAATCACTCTGTGCCTCAGTTTCCCCATCTCTGAGCATGGGGAGCAGGATACCTACCTCACAGGGGTGTACTGAGGCCTCGCTCTTGT
The DNA here is from genome assembly GCF_000690535.1 of Cariama cristata. Classification (NCBI taxonomy): domain Eukaryota; kingdom Metazoa; phylum Chordata; class Aves; order Cariamiformes; family Cariamidae; genus Cariama; species Cariama cristata. The sequence continues at coordinate 20,422 of NW_009618767.1, read as the reverse complement.
TGGTGCCGTGCTTTGACAATACAAAGCCTTTTATAAATACTAAACTACAGTTATCTTTCCTGGCCTGGGATAGGAACAGAAATCTTCAAAATGTTATCTTTTTGGTGCTTTTTTGGGCTAGAAGACAGGTAATGCTAACTCTGGTAGTGTGCAGGAACTGTGGAAGACGGTTCAGTTAGAGGGTGGTTTCAGGCTCCCAAGGAGAGGAGCATAGGTTTGATGCATTTCTTAAACTGAAGAAGGTACTATGTACCTCAGATGCGATGCTGCCTGTCTTCGCCGCCTTAAATAAAACTAGGGTCTGCAGGAAAGCCCCTCTTGGTTTGTCAGAGCTAACAGGGTGTTAGAGTTCACTTGAATATGAGAGTGGCAGAACCTCACCCTTGAATCTAGGAAATGGGACCAATGGATGAAATCCAAACAGCATTCAGAGAAGGACTTAAATGCCCCCTGGAAAGGGCGTTTCAGATGCTCTGGATTCAAAAGATAATCCTGGCTTGTTCGGGTGAGCTGAGTGCAGGATTGCCTGCACAAGTAAAGTGCACAGCTTAGCCCTGACATTAGTTTTTCAGCTGAGGTCAGTGGGAAGGAGTCGAGCAGTGATGATTACGTTTGAGCTCAGTGTTGAGGGTCAGGAGGAATCCAGGTAGCTGGGGAACTGCAGACCCCACACTTTATAGGCTGTAGTGAACTCCAAGTCCGTACTGCTTTCATGCACCTCTGTACACAGCTTTTACAAAAGAGAAGGGCATTTTCAAGATATCTGTGACTATCGCTATGACAGCCTGCAGGTTGTGTGGGAACAGCCTTCTGGGCAAACTCAGTCGTGCTATGATCTTCTGCAATGACACATGCATTTCCAGCCCCCGTCCCTTGTGGGCTTAGTTTCTAGGATTTTGATACACCTAGAGCAGCTCTTGAGGATGCAGGAGCTCGTCTTTGGGCATCTGTTTGCAAATTGTGGCTTCCTTGCCTGTGTCCTGCTTTTCTGTGAGGAATGAAGTTTCAGAATGAGTCCTGAACCTGGCCCTGAAGCAGGCAGGTAAAAATGCCCCTTGTTCTTAATGGGGTTCTTGCAGTTGAGATCAGTTGCCACATTTCTGAGCGACCACAGGTTTTTCTCAATGCTATATTAATAATATATAAAGTTTGCTGAAGAAAAATAAAATGTTAAAAGCAGATAGGAAATAACACATTTGTTTAGTCCTTCAGATGTAGGAAACGTTTGCAATGAGTTCTTTGAATTTTGAAAAGTGGTGGGAGAAAAATTTGTCAGGGAGAAGTTCCTGTGGGAATTGCTTGGAGATGAGTTAGAGGTTGTGGAATTTCGTGCACCTGTTCAGGTGTGTGTGAAATGCTACGGATGATATGGTGTGTTGAAATGTTACGGTATATTTCTCTGGCTTTCTGAAGAGTCATGATACAAGTTAAAGGTCTCCTTTACAAACATTGCCCCTATTTGTAATGCTGAGTGTTTAAATCCTTCATGTTATCTGTATTATACTGTATAATTGTGTAAGATACTTATGTTTACAATAAATTCTTTTATTAGCTGTGCTAGGATTGTCTTGACTGTCACCTGTCACTCAAAGCAGTTTCTCCAAATCCACAGATTTTTGTGTGTTCTGTATGTTCAGAATGTTTTAGTTCTGGATAAAAATCAGTAGTTGTGGTATTGATCTGGAGGAAAAGGTAACTTTTCCCTTTTTCTAGTTATTTTAAAAAGCTCTTGGTTTTGGAGGTTGGGGGAGGGGAAGCCAGGAGCTCAGCAAGCTCAGCGAGCTCCTCCAACTTTTCATCCTCCAGAGAGCCTGTTTAAACAGCAGCTGATCGGTTTTGTGGAAGATTGAAAAGCATGGTGGGTTGACATTGACTGGCTGCCAGACACCCACCCAGCTGTTCTCACTCACCTTCAGCAGAAGAGGGGGAGAGAATGAGATGAAAAAGCTTGTGGGTCAAGATAAAAACAGGGATACCGCGTACCAATTATGGTCATAGGCAAAACAGGCTCAACTTGGGGAAAATTAGTTGAGCTTCCTGCCAAAGACTTGTCTTCAGTCCTTCATTCCTGACTCCCACTTCCTCTCCACCTGCAAGAGGTGCAGGGGAGTGGGGGGTTGCCCTTGACAGTCTCTCTTTGCTGGTCCTTCCTCCTCCCTTTCTTACGCATGCCCTCACAGGGGCTCCTCTCCGGGGCTCAGCTGCCCTGGGGTGCTGGAACCGGCTGAGCCCCGGCCTCTCCTCACAGCGACTCCACAGCCCCGCTGCCAGCTCCTGGGCATGGGCACCCAAAACACAAAGGAATGGGAAAAGGTAAGAAAACTAAGTTCTTCCTTTTCCGTAAGCTGTGGAGAGGAATTGTAGGTGACTGTGAGCAGACTTAACGCTCTGTTGTCTTTCAAAATACTGCAAAACTCGTTCTTGTTTGTACTAAATCCCATAAAAGTGCCTGCTAAATGAGCACACTACTGCAATGCCTTTATGGTGCCAGAGCCAAACAAATGACGACGAGGCAGCCAAGGAAGGCTGGCTGTGCCCTGCGGGCTGGGCCCTGGACACTAACCCCCTGATGCCTCCCCTCCTGGCTGCCGCAGCCCTGCCCTCGCGTTTGTGAACACATCTTTGGGACATGGTGGTCAGGTGCAGCGTGCCCAGAAGGTGCTGGACCATCTGCTTTAGAAATGAAGCTGTTGGCATACAGAGCTGGCACATGAGCAAGCGGTGTGTCTGGGTCCCAGGCTGCGGTTTTGGCGACGCTGAAGCCTGTGCTACTAGGAACAAGGGATCGTCCATCCCTTCTGTGCCATCTCTGCCCTGAAAGCAAACATAGCCTCTCTGGGCTGCTTGGCACCAACATCCGTTTGTGGTAAACCACATTGGTCCTTACACACATTACTGCAGTGGCCAAGATAGAGAAAACTGGTATGAATGAGGCAGGGGTGAGAGGTTTGCATATGATTGTTCACCCTCCAAGAAATGACTGCAATGGAAGGAGAAATGTGCAGTTTATTAAAGCGGGCAAATCATTAATGTGCTGCTTGTGGACTTTTCAAGTACAGGTAGTGAGAACTGTCCTGAGTAATGGAGTATTTCCCACACCAGAGCTTCCCCTGAGCAGTGGAAGTGCAGGTGCTCACAGCTCCCTGGATGCAGCTGGCACAAAACTCACTCTCAGCATCCCAACAGGCCAGGTGTCAGCAAGATGGAATGAAACAAGCATGTTCAGTGTCAACCTATAGGTAGTAAACTATAATGCTTCAAGTGTAAAACCTTCCTTTTAAAGGACAGTTCTTTATGTGTCAAATAACCCTTGTTTGCAGTGTTTCACAGTTGGAAAGCCTTGATGGACTTGGATGTGAACCCAGCGCAACTGGGAAGACAAATAGTAGCGCAAGAGCAGTGTTGGAAGCAGTCCTGGCATCGTGACTCCCTGGAGCCTGCAAAACCTGTGTAGATTTGCCCTCTTCAGAGGAACTTGGTGTGAAACCTTTCAATTTGGCTGAGGCAGGCACTTTCCCTGCAAAATCAGGTATGTTGCAGACATCAGCAGCTAGTTTTATCACCCTGTCCCTTGCAATGGTAAGTACCTGCTCAGTTTTCCTTCCATTTGTCCCTGCTGTAGCTGGAGCCTTTGGCTTTCTCCTGGAAGTCTTCTGAGGCACAGCTAGAAGAGCCAGGATTGCACTATCTAGGGAAGCTGGTTGGACCTTCAGCACCTTTACTCACTGAAATGTTCTTGGGAGCAACTGTAAAGCGATGATCTCTCTTAAAATTCAAAGCTAGCACCTTTTTTCTGTGATCTGTGTGAGATGGCAGAGTGGAACTGAGGTGAAATGCAAGTTGCTTGTCCCATTCTGTTAGCGGGGCACACTGTGGGCACCGCTGAAAGGGGGTCCTGAGAGCCTGGCACCTGTGTCAGAGTAGGTCTAGCCTCTGTATGACCGATAGTGAACGTAGGAAATTGGTATCGTTGGCTCCATCCCCTTTTCCCCTTCATGTTGATGAACTGCTTGCTGAATAGTTTGCTTTCCCTTTGAAAATGGCTAGGAAAAAGCCTGTAAGTGATGATGAATTCTGCAGAGCAACAGCCCTCCTTTGGAAAGCAGTTGCACTTTCAAATCAGCAGTTGGGTCACAGCTTGAAGTGTGCCTTGGAAGCCGTTCTTGCTGGGGGTCTGTGCTTGCAGATAAGCTTGAGGAATAAGGAATCGACTACTGATGGCTGTGAATGCAGTCGGACATCTCCCCGACACCTTGCTTGGTGTCCTGTGGGCCCTGCTGCCCTGCACGTGCAGCTGTGCGAGAGAGAAATGCGGTGACAAATTGTCCTGCAAGGCTGAATACCAGAGGGTTATGTTTTACAAGCAAAAAAAATGTGGGAAAGAACCAATAGCCAAAATACATTTTAATTTATTAAATTAAATCCAGTCCATTTGATAAAATACAAGCTTATTATATTACCAGTTTGTTTAAAACTGGGTTGTTTATTTTTAAGAAATACAGTGAATTAAGAATAGAGACTGAATAGACAATTTTATCCTTTTTTTTTTTTTTTTTGCTATTAATAAAGTCCAGGATTGAAATGAACTTAAATTGTTTGAACAAAACTGTTAAAAACATTATAAAGAGATTAAACAAGCAGATTGAAGTCTTAGAAACATCTAACATGCAAACCCTTTAATACAGTTTGAATGTTTCAAATTAATTTCCAGAAAAATGAATCTCCTGAAAATTATTTTGGCAAGCACTAGTATTACTGTAGGGTCATCTGGGTCCAAGGATGAGTGTGGGAGGTGCCGTCCCTTGTCCCAGCCAAGCGCAGCTTACTGCAGAGGTTACCTATTCTCGTGGTTGTGTTCGGCCCTGCTAGCGTAGCAAACAGAGATGGCACCATTAAATTCTCACTTAATGCAGTGAGAACATGCTGTCTGCATGTATTCCAAATACAATCTACATGCCAGCAGTTCAAAAATTTTTCTTGTAGGAGTTATCGCAATGTATACATGTTTGCAGAGTTCCCAAAGTTTATTAAATTTGCCTTAGACTTCAGCTAGTAGGAAGGTTAAGAAAAAAATCCTCCTGTGTTAAAGTCTGTTTCATTACAGGTGAATGAATCGCTGTTCAAGTCTGAGGAGTTTCCTTTCTTTCTAGCCAACACATTTGCGTGTTGCAAACACGCAAAAGTTTTTAATTTTTTTTCTCCAAATTAATTAGTAAAACCATGAAATAAGCAGTAGACTAATTATATTGCATAAGTCGTTGAGATAGAAACTGTAAACCCACTACAGTCTCAATGAACAAAGGCTGAAAAATGGTTTCTTAAAACAGGTGTACCTCAGCAAAAGTTAAATGCACACCAATCTAAAAAAATCAGCTTCAGAACAATGACACTTAAAATGGCCTATCTTAAAAATGAAGGATGTCTTACATTCTACGTTACATTTTTCTTTAAGAATTGTTTCTAAGTAACATTCGCTTCTGGTTGTTCCTAGCATTAGCATTACCAATATACAGGCAATAATTCAGGAATTTCAAGGCAATATTTTCCACCTTGCATATGCAAAGAGTTAACATTTATTAAAAGTATAAGCATATCCTTTGCATTAAAGGATCACAAATTGCTTTAGGTAAAATCCATATAGAATATTTACACTCACACTAAGAGCTATACAAATTACATAAATATCTTAGATCCTCTGGAGTCTGGTAGGTGCCTAGCTGACTCTGTCCATGCACTCCTCTCCAAGCCAGGCTGGTGCGTTGCCGTCAGGGCTGTCTCCCGAAGTTCAGTCCCCTCTTTCCTCTGCATTAGCCCACCAGTTTTGGAAATACTCAGCTTTCCAGCCTTAAAGCCCCAAGACACTGCATGTGCCAGATTTATTTTAGAGTTCAACGATGCTGGCTTCCTCCAGCTTCTAAAACAACCCTGGAAGTTCAGAGCAGCCCCTTTGATGCTATGATTTCCATTGATGCCATTTGAGGTCCTGTTTCCAAAACCCCTCAAGAAGCTCAGGAGTCAGCCAGACACTCCGTGTCTTTCACTGGCCTACTTAGAGGGTGCTGCTGAATAAAACTCTTTTTGGTTTTAATTATCCCTCCCACTTGTGATTGTTTTCCCTCCCACCCTGTGTAGTTAAGCGTAGGGATGTTGCCCGCAATACTGCCTTTGCTGCCCAAAGTCAATCTCCTAATGTGACGCCAGCTGGCATAGTAATGAACCCGCTCCTGCGAAAAACTAGGTCACTCCTCGCAGCGTGTTTTGCCAGTTCTGAACCAAGCGCTTTGCGGTTTGTTGTGTTAACAGAAAGTGTGTGTGCATATCATTAATCACTGGGGCTGCTTTTGATAATACCAGTTCTTTGATCTTAACGCTCCTCATGAAAATTGCATAGTGATACATCTTAACAGAAATGCCGCGTTTAAGCTGCCTGGGTGTGTGAGGAGGGTCCAGGTTCACACGTTGAGGATCCGTGACGGCGCCTGGAAAACAGCAGAAGGGTTGGGGGAGAACCTGGTCTTCACCTCTGGGATCTAGTGGGGTGAGGGGGGAGAGAAACATTAGTGCCACTATCTGGAGAGTTTCAGGGGTCTGGAGTGGTGTGATGATCTCTCTGCTCTCCCCTGTAAGGTGCCACTACCTGACAAGCATTAGCTCTTCCCTGGGCATCGATGAGACTGGCCTCGGCGTACAGGGTGATTCGAGGGCAGGTGTGATGCTGTGCCGCCGCGGAGGGGCTTTGTTGTAGCCCAGCCCTTGGACCGTGAGGTGATGGGGGATAACCATGGCTAGGGCTGCCCTCTTCACAAAGCCCCGCTGGCACACACTCTACACACGTCACAAGGAATTCACTGCTGGACTGGTGCTGGATTTAAGTGAGAGGAATTACAGTGGTGTGTGCCTGGTCCTTAACCTTTTGGAGAATGCCATCCAGGCTCCATCAAAACACTCCATTGTAATGCTTTACGGGGCCACAAGCTATGTGTGCTGTGAACAGAGGCACAGACCTAGAGTACCTGAAGGAGAAAAATTGGTTACTGGCCATGCCAGACTGTGAAACTGCAAGGACTTTGATAAGGATGTAAACTCCTTGGGCCTGGAGGAAAGGTAGAGATAACAAAGGTTGCTCTCTCTGATGTCTGTAGAGTCAGAACTTCGTGCAATATGTAGCTATTGTGGTTGTACTGAAGCATGAAGGACACCCGGATGCTTGTGTTATCCCTAATGCTTAAAACCCAAAGGATTTGAAACAGGACTGGCCTTCATTGTGCATCCAGCCCAGGACTCTGGGTGAATCTGGCCAGAAAACATGAAAGGGTGGAAAGCTTTGCTGGGTGCTGAGTATTCTGATGGCCCCATCCGAGTACAGATAGAAGAGCAAGACCACAGGCAAAGAGAGTATAGGGACAGCTATCGATCTGTTTGTTGTTGTTTCATCGTTCTGATTTTTCCGTTCCTCCGGGGATGCATCTGACATGCTAAGGAACAAGAGGAGCATCACAGCATCAGTAGGTGGGGAGAACCAGCAGTCTGAGGCTTACATGCAGGCTGTCAGGACACGACATAAACCTGACTCCCACATGTCCAGCAAAGCCATGGGCTTCAGGCAAGAGGGGAAAGTCCAAATGGCCAAGCGTAAAGCAGGGAGAGTCTGACTTCTCTTTGAACTGGTGGCTCCTCAGCACCATCTTCATTCCCAGCTTTCCCATGCTGTCTGCGAGAGAGGCGACGGTGGTGCCCTGGGGTTCCAGGAAATGGGACCTTTGTTTGCATGGTCCAGAGTGCCGTGTCCTTGGTGACATGTGTTTGTGTCTGGGCTTCCAGTCCTTTCTTTCCCTTCCTACAGAACTGGGATAGGGACTCTGAGGGGTTCATCTAGGACCCTCTCCTTTGCATCCTATCTGCCAAATAGGAAGATGCTGTATTTTGCCCCTCCAGGGTCAAAATACAAGATTAAGCACAGGGGTCAAAATACAAGGTTTAAGGCTTAAATACCCTCTATCCTCATTGCTGCACATCAGTAAGCAGCCCAAACTATTGAGAGCAAGGAGGAAGTTTCAGTGAGGTTTGCAAATTCTGTTTTGCCTGAGGTCACTGTCCCACTTTCAGTGGAGCTGGATATACCCATCGTGTGCCTTGTCACAGCAGTGTGCCAGCAATCCTCTGCGGAGGAGGCACTTGACTGTCTGCTGATTAAACACTTCTTCCTCGTCTCCTCCAAGGCAAAGATTTACTTTTTACATATGGCCCTGGAGTAGCTGCTGTTACCTCTAACGGCACAGCACACTGCGCCGGGGGAATTCAGCCCCAACCCGCTCTCTGCTTTCAGAGTCACTCGGTGCAGCCTGTGAATGGCTTTTGCAGTTGGTTGTGATGTGCCATTCTCTTAGGTGGTCTGATGCAAAAAGCAGCTAAACCAGAGCCTCGTCGGTGTGCGCTTTCCTTCCTCGTGGGGATGGGGACTGTGTGGAGCCCCACTAGGGAAAATGCCAAGTAGAGAGAGAATGTTCCCTCATGGGATTTTCAGTAATGCTTAGAAGTATTTTGCCAACAAGAAAACGATCTTACACTGGTGTAGAGGGTTGTAGAAACTCGCAGGAAAGCCCCAAGGACGTCTGAGAGGCCCAAGAGCTGTGCAGCTTAGCTGCTCACCACAGCTATGTCCTCCTTGGTGTTGGTAGCGCGGGCAGCTTCTGCCCTTAGCAGCACGGGGGAGTGTTGCCCTGTCTGGGTGGGTGCTGGTCCTTGGGCAGCGATCTGCAGATGTTCCCATGCAAACACCTGTGTCTGTGGTTGATGTCGGCACCAGAGGTTGAATCTCACGCTCCAGCCCTAATGCTCGTGCACACTGACCGCTCTGAGTGTGTGGAGAGGATGTTAGAGGCACCTTTTGCAGAGAGAGATGACATGCTCCTTGTATGTAAGGGGTCCAACTGAGGGAATCTCAATCCTTGAACTTCCTGACTATCATGCAGTTTAAAGTCTTGGTCTCGGCTTGAATTATGATAAGTTATGGTATGACGTTCTGTAGCGTGTGTCTCTGAAAACAATATGGCTACATTACCTAACGGACAGTGATGAAAGAGTGGTCAAGGAGGACATGGCTTTATTCTACATACACCACACCGATAAAAATGAGGAGTTTTTGATGCATATTTTGGGTTTTACTCACATTGACTTTGGGATTTTAAAAAATGTTAATTACCTTAAAATCTGCCTTGTAGCTTGTCTCTTGAACAAAGTGGTCTTCTGGGATAATGAAGCCTTGCTTTGTCTTTATAGGCTTGGATGGTTTTGCTCCAGTCCACGGGCGATACTCTTGCCTGAAATGAGATTGTCAAGATAGAAGGACCCATAAAACACAACATACTCACAGGTTACTTCTGCTCAGAGTGGCTGCAAAGCCAGAAGGCAAGGCTGGTTACAATCAGCTCATAAGATTGAACCTGTCTAAGGCATACTGGGAATAAAAGAAGAACTGAGCCTAGAGGTCTGCCTGTTTTGGAAAGCCCAGGCTAAAAGATGCCACAGGGCATTGACTGGGCTAACTGGCTGCCCTGACTTAACTCTTCTTTTATTCCTGGCAAAATGTGCTCTCTCCCGGAGGTGCTTGGTGCTTTCCTCCTGGAAAAGAAAAGTCAGGGTGACTTTTTGCTTGATAGCGCATTGACCCCTTACAATGTAAAACATCATCTGGCTCGCTGGCCACTTACAAAGTAAAACATCTTGGTCTGGGGCTGCAAGTGCCTAGCCTTCACGCATGTGGAGGGAGGCTGCTGATGTTCCCTTACTTGGCTTTAGCCCTCTCGACAGCAGGCACGTTTGCCCATGTGTGCTGTGCATCTGTGGCAGCTCAGTCTGAAATGCATCCGACGGGAGACACCATCTCAGCTGGTAGATGCTTTTGCTGATGATTTACCTTTGGGTGGGGGAAAGCGCTTTGACTTTGCATAATGATGTCTGAGAAGGTGGCACTTGGCTGACTTACTCTTGGAGCAGTGACATCTGAGAAACAGGCGCAGAGACCGCACTGAGAAAGGGGCAGCACACGTTTCCAGAGCACTGTAGAACTGCACGGCAAGGTCTGGCTTAGCTCGGCTGCCGGCTCCCTTCTGCAGCCTTCCCTCTTGTCACAAACAGGCTTCGCTAATGCCCTCTCCATTAGGACTTTCTGCATGCTGCAGTAGCAGCCAGCTGAGCTGGCTTGTTTGCTCTCAGGAGAAGACAGAAGTCTGCTCTATGTGTGTATGTATCTCTGGCAACCAATGCAGGCAGCTTCTGTAGCAAAAGGAGCGGCGACTAACCAAGATGTGACAGTTTTATGTTCATACCCTGGCATACTTAAATAATATCTGCATTCTACTAGCTCTGTATACACAGGATGAAGGGGTAAGACTGAGTCCTGAGCCATTTCCAGGCTAGGGAAACAGGCTGTGTTTTAATGTGCTGAGCTCAGCTTTGATCACAGCCTTTCTGATTTTCATTTTCCCCAAGCACGCTATTTGCTATTTTGATAGTAGCTGCAAATTCCTCTTTAAAAAATCTTAAAGTGTATAAGTATGGAGTATCATTTTAGAATGTGTAGTTCGGTCTTGATCCTTTTAGTATATTACCAACATATCCACTGCCTGGTTTGTATTTGATTCCTAAACATAGATTCAGCCTTAAAATGCTGCCTCTTTTCTTGGTTGATTTGTAGATACAGGGTACAACCCTGGACTGCATCTAAGCCAGTGAGAAACCAGCATGCTAACAAAATTAATTCCAAAAAAATAAGTAACTGTTTCTTGACCAAGATAGCTGCTGGCACTGGCCGCCTGCCAGGACGGATGAGTACGGGTGCAGGCACAGGGAGGTGGGCAGGAGCCCGCAGCCAGGGCTGACAGCAGTTTGTCAGCTTGAGCGAAGGGGGAGAGAGTTCTTAAATTGCTCTAAGGAAGAGCTTCCTGCTGTTGGAAAGCAAAACCAAGCCCCTGTCAGGGCTATGTGCTCTGCAGATCTTGCCTGTAATGGGTTTGCTGTCGCGGTTCGGAGCCGCCACCGTCCGCCTGCTCTGCACTTTGCTGTTCAAGTAAGTGCCCGCGCAGCTCTCCCAGTGCTGGCGGTGGGGTTCCTGCTGCTTTAACACCTCGGCATAAAGGAAACGCCTTTGCAGAAAGGTGATTTTGGCCAAGTGATGCCCCAAGAAGGCAACCTTTCAGGAGGGAATCCCAGATGTGTGTGAATGCCGAATTAAATCTGAGCTCTGCTCTGCTGTGCAGCCAGAGGGAGGACACAGAGCTACTGGGCAAAATACCAGCAAAATGGTACAAAGCCATCTGTTAACGTCCCAGCGGTTTCCAGGAACTGGAACGTGCCGCCCCACGTAAAGCCGGATTGCCTCAAGAATGCCGGTGGCATTGATTGCTAACCATTCACCCTTGTGCCGGCTGGCCTCCCCACTGCCGCACGCTGCAGTGGAGTACGTCCCCAGCTTTCAGTGAATGACTGTGCTGCCTGTCTCTGCAGCCAGCTCTGTCTCCCTGCTTTGTAGCACATCATTTGCCGATTTGGCAGGCCCCCAAACACAGCCCTTTTGGATCACAGGACCCTCATTGTGGCTGAAGGCAAACCGTTCTCCTCTCAGCTTGGATAGCCAAAACTATTTTTGAGGCACCTACATGCAATGGGGAAATGCTCTGCCTTCACCCACAGAAACAGAAATGTGAGGGCAGACACAGTCACAGCTGAGACCGACAGCACCATTTCTTACTTGGAATTAGGATTTCCCCCTGGGGGAACCTAGGACTCTGAGCCACAGGGAAGGGCTGGGCAAACCAGAGATAACTTATCTGCTCTGGGAGCTGGGGTACTTGAAACAAAACAAGAAATGAAAATTATAACCTTGGTCCAGAAAGTACAGCTCACTAAATTCGCTCTGCCTTTCGGCTTGGAGGACACCTGCGCCCATCTGCAGCTGCAAAGCCAAGAGTCAGAAGGAACACGAGGCCAAATACCAGTTTAGTGACTTGACTAGAAATCAGTCTTGGAGTCATGAGTGGAGTCAAAATGCATGGGCTACTCAGAGCCTGGGGAAGAGGAACAACCTGTCTTTAATGTTACTTAGTTTAAGATGTCAAGTGTCAAGATCTAGTCATCGCCTTCCTCCCACTTGTCCTCCTTGGTGCAACGTTTGCTCCTTGTGCTTGAGGAAGCCCATGGGTCAGGTCCAGCTCAGCCTGTGCATTGCCTCTCCCTCCCTTCCCCGTGTCCGTCACAGGGCGACATGTCCGTCACCACGATGTCTCGTCCAAGATCACACAAGTAGCAGTTATTAGCAAGAGAACAGCATGGTGGGAGAGGAAATTACAGGAACGGCATGGAGACAGGGAGAGCCCTGTGTGGAGTGACATCCAGCTGCTGCTGGGGATGAACATGAGGGACATTGACTGTTGCTGCTGGACACAGTCATCTTCATCCTTCCTGCTGTACCCCTCCTCCTCCTGCTCCCCTTGTCCCTAGGCAGCAGCAGTTGTCAGGCTGCTTTGGGGCTGCAAGAACCTGCAGTGGAGGGGAAGTAGCCTCCAGGCCCATAACTCCGTGTCCAGGCTCTCTTCAGGTTCTGTTTTGTTCTCCGTTGTTACAACCGAGAGGTGAGATTTTTTTGATCTCCATAAATAGAAATGACCCAGTGGTACTTACAAGTACTAAAGTACTGGGGTTGTGAAAGAGAAGGGCCTCCTGAGTTGTACGCAGGCTTTAAATTAGTTGAGATCAAAAGGGAAGGGCTGCTGGTTTTGTGTTGTGTACTGCTGTTTCTTTTCCTCTGCCTCACTCTAGGAATAAGCGGCAGCTTTTTGCAGGTGGTTGCCCTGTTACTTTGTGGAACTGCTTTGATCACATAAATTACTGCTTTGTCGATTGTTTCTTTGCTCTTTCTCATAATTGGTTAATAGAGCCCAGGGAAAGGCGTTTCTTTTGTAATGTGTTGGGATTTGTCTCCAGGGGAAGGTTTGGATCGATGCGGTGTGGAGAGCGGGAGGCTCGTGGCCTGCTGGGACAGTTTAAACCCCCGGCAGGGGTGGGAAATGGAGCAAGAGGGAGTACGCCTAGCGTATATGCTAGAAACAAAAAGAAAGCATTGGACTATTAATTGCCAGGGGGTTACTATGAAGCCCAGCTTTGAAGAGAGCTGTTCCAGTGAGCTGGTGGCTGTGTGCCATCTCCCTTCCCGGGTGAGCGGGACCGCCCGTACCAGGGCTGTTGAACAGCCTGAACAGGGGGTCGGGGAGCGATGCTCCCACTGCGATTCACTGTGTGGCCTTGCGGACTTCAGGGCATGATTTGGGAATGATGGATTCAGGATTGGTCCTTCTGTTCCTTCCAAACACAGTGTGCTGCTGCTGTAGCTCAAGCTGCTGGCTGCTGCAAGCCGTGCGGCTGCCAGCCCATGCAATGCCTCCAGCTCTTCCAATTTCATGTGCTCCACAAATGTTTACTGGCCTTGCAGAGAAAGCTGCCTGAAAAATCTTTTTTATTTCACTGACTTAGTGAAAAATCTAACCTAGAAAGCTTTTTAATTTCACGGAGATGGAGTGTATTTCTGTTGGGTGTGGGGAGGCAGAGGGTGGAAATACTGACCGTGCTGTTTGCAGTGCTGGGGCTGCCATTTCCAGCCAGGTTTACCTTCAAGCGTTTGCAGTATTCCTTTGCGCCGTAGTACACCACCAATGCCATCACTTGTCATTTTAGCACCTCATCTGCGTGTCATGGTTTGCTTCACATGATTAATTATCAGTGACATCCTGAGCCACTGCATTACAATCCCATTTCTCATTTAAGAAATGGAGAAAAAGGCTCATTCTGTACAGCGGAACATAACTCTGAGCTACACTGCCTGAGCTAGTCTGCATTTATTCTTCCACTGCCCTCTTCCTTCTCATACCCAGCAGGCCAGTGAGAATTAAACAGCATAACGAACATTCATCCCCTTTTCCCTTCAGAAGGAAAGTTGTGTGCGCAACTTGCAGGTCTCTGTTATTTTCTTTTCAAAGTACACGCGACTCTAGATGTCTGTTGGGGAAGCCAGACTGGTGTGCGAGGAGTTTGGGCAGAAGGTGTGGGGTGTGAAATGTCTCCCTGTCTGCGACGCAGCTCCTTGCAGGCTCCTGGCACAGCCACGCAGCCGTCCCTTCAGGTGGGACAGTTTGGTTTTGCCGAGGCAGAGCCGGGCAGCCAGCGGTGCTGTCCCGGAGGACAGGCTGAGTCCGCTTACGGCACAGACCTGCACAGATCAGGGTGCTGTGATGTCTCCTGGTCAATGGAGGATTGCAAATGTTATGAGTCATGGATGCAGTGGTGAGAGCTCTGCACGATGGACAAAGCCAGGAGCCCTCCTGGATGGTGGAGCCTTTAAACTGCTTTTCCTCTGAGCTATGTCAGACACTGGTGGGGTGCTGAAGGCCCTTCCAAGCCTTGCACACAGGAGCAGATTGTGCCCGTTCTCCTATCCAGCCAAAGAGCGTGAGGATAGAAATGGGGGAAAGGAAAAGCTGATGGAGGGGGAAAACTAGAGGGGTAGAGAGACCAGCAGACAGGAATTCCAGAGGAAAGCAGAAGGCACCTGGCTGCTCCCTGTCTCAGCTCTCACCTGTAGCAAGATCAGGCAGGACTTGGAGCTGCTCGTAGCTCACAAAAAAGAAGCAATAGCAGAAGACTGGACTGAAAGGCCAGGGAAAAAAAACCTTAAGCCTCAAACTGTTGTCTTAAGGCACGTTTTGGGGGCTTGCTCTGCTCGCAGACAGATCCCCGGGGAAGGAGCACTGAGAGAGGTGTGACAGGATTAGGCAGCTGCTTCCCCCTTAGCGGGGCTGTGTGAATGGGGGTTGTGGGTCTTGGGGTCTTGACTTCTGTCATTATCCCACTTCCTATTCTTTCCCCTTTTCCTCTAACATAAGTTTGGGCGTACTTCGAGTAGAAGAAATTCCTCCTACCATTGTGCAACAGCTTTGAATCTTCCCCATTTCGGTTCTGCCGCGTATTTCGCACAACAGACATCCTCTCTTGAGCCACTCTTGCCCCCTCACCCTCCCCTCCCACAGCTCTGTCCCCCTCCAAGCCCTCCCTGCCCCCAGCCAGGCTATGCAGCACACAGCGAGTCTCGCTGGATCCATCCCAGCGCCTGCACCAAGCAAGCTTACTTCTTAAATAGCGTCAAAATCAGGGGCTTCGGTATTAATTTCCTCAAGCAGCAAGATACTTAAGAATGTAAAGATAACTGTAATCCTTGATTATAAAAGCTTTACTCCTATTAAGGATAAGCATGCATTTAAATATCTTGTTGGATCAAGAATGGAGCTCCTCATACACAGTACTATTAACCCTGCCAGCTCAGGTGATCCCATGGATTGCTGAACATGAGTGCAGGTGTTTTCTCTGTTTTCTTCTGCACAGCTGAAATAAGTTGCTTTTTAACGTGAAGCAGTCACCACAGTTCACCTTGCCTTTCTGCACAAGCGCTATTTGAAGGCGGGTGAATAGCATAGACAGCCAAGTAACATGTTTTATGACTGCATCCATAGTTATGGGGGCAAGCGTCATTCCCCTTCATTCTGCGGTATCTCCCCGGTGAGGAGGAAGTCCGCTCCGTGGTCGCGCTGCAACGAACGGCGCACGCTGAATATTCGCGCAAGAAGCTGGGAGTTCAGTTTGCTAAGGGATCTTCCACCCTGCTATTCCCAAAATCATTAGCAATGGCACATCAGGCCCTTTCCCCTTAATAACCCCAGCTCTTTATGCATTTTCTTTTCATCAAAACAAAACTGCTCGCTCTGGGTGAGCGGGAAACCCTGCTGATCTCCCATTTTTTTCTGCTTTACTGCTGTGCCTCCCACCTGTAAACAAGTTGGGCGCTCTCGTCTCTCACACCTGCTCAAAACAGCTATAGCGTGGAAGCACCAACTGCAGAGATTAGGCTCTGCTCCGGCATGGTGGTGTGCGTGTGTGTGGAAATTCGCAGTCGTCCTCCCCCTTCCCTGAGTGCTAATACAGGCAAAGCCAATGGGTGGAGGAAGAAGAGGGAAATCGATCGCTCCCAGCTCTGATGAAACATTTTCACTTACACATTTGAAGTCCTTTCCGAAAGCTGGCAGGTTACCGAAGGGGAAACTGTGGTCTGAAGTCACTTAAAGAAGTACAGCTGAGCCTTGAACAGGGTTCTCCTCCCAGCAATACCAGCCCCGGCAGAGAGGTTGTGCCTTCATCCCTGTTGCCTTCTACCAAGGTAAGAAAATGACATCCAGAGAACAGAGCCAGCTGGAGATACCTGCTGACAGCACCAGCTTCTCTCATCCACTATAGAAGGGAGCTAAGTAAAGCACTTACCTATTTCTAAAGTGTCTGCTAAATGCAATCAAGACATAGTACTACAATTAATTATGTGCAAAGCCAGAAGTACGCAGCAGCTGCAACTTACTGCCAAAAGGGAGAAGCCACTTCCATGACCCCCAAGGGCAAACCCTTGGGAAGGTGCAGAGGGAGCTGCTCAGCGCTTCCTTCCACCTCCTCCAGCATCCGTAAGGTGTAATCTGCCGCAACCCTCTGCAGCAATCCCTGGGATCTTTTCACAGTTGGAGCACATCCCATTTTAGCCTTTCAAGTGCAGCTTGTATCGATCTGCCTCGGCCTGTGTGCCTGAGCTCCCTCCATGTAGCCCAGCTGGGGTTTGACTTCATTCAGACCCTACAGAACTCCAGGGACTGGAGACAGGACCTGCCCCAAAGATCTGGGGACATGGGGCGATAGTTTGGAGGGTAGGCAGCTGTGCTGTCCTCCCACCCTTTATACAGAGTTATTCCTTCAAAATTAAAAGTATCTTTGCTTCCTCAGAGGTACAGGTATTCTGCCAACACCCTTTGCATCTTTATCTTTTTTTCTGGCCATAGAAAGGCTCCCCCAGAGGTCACTAGAAATGGGACTGGTCTTGGTCACTGATCCCACGGTGATCCCATTTATTCTGGGAAGTGCTAGGTCAGGCTGACTGGCTGCACGATGTACAGCCAGTTTTGTATGCAGCCGAGTTTCCTTCTGAGCTTAAAAAAGGAGTGTAGAGAGAAGATGTAGCAGGAACTTGCAGAATGAAGGCTCGCGGGAGCAGTGCACTGATGCACAAAAGCATATCGAACGGTGCTGAACCTTACAGGGGACTCGCCGCTACGCCTGGATGCTCCACAGAAACAAACACACAATAGGCTGTCGCAGAACCATGCAGTGAAGATTCCTGAATTAAAAAAGAAACAAAGAAACCACAAAAACCTAAAACCCCCAGTCCCTTACAGAATTAAGCCAGAAAACCACTACTGACATTAAAAGTTTGGAGTGGACCATGTATCAGTGCCAACTTTTCCGCACTGTCCTGTTCAAGCCAGTCCTTCCCTCCCTTCAAGATCTTTTCTCTTTCACATTCAGCAATCCCAGCCAGCTGCTGAGACAGAATCACAGAATCGCTTTGGTTGGAGGAGACCTCTGGGATCACCGAGTCCAACCTTTGCCCTAACACCACCATGTCAGCTAGACCATGGCACTAAGTGCCACCTCCAGTCTTTTCTTAAACACCTCCAGGGACGGTGACTCCACCACCTCCCTGCGCAGCCCATCCCAATGCCTAACGACCCTTCCTGTGAAGAAAGGCCTCCTAACCTCCTAGACCTGACAGCCACAAAATACAGCTGGAGGCCACTGGCCGGCAGTGTCCACGCTGCAGGAGCCGATCCTACGGGCAGGAGCCTCGTGGTGCACGCCTGACCCAGCTGGGTGCGGAGCCTGCCGAAGCACCCGTAGGACACAGGGCTCAAATGACCCATGTCTTGTGAGCGCGGGCACAGCTCCCCACGCACAGAGCCCCGTCCTCAGGGCTGCCCTACCTGCTCGCAGGGCCGAGCCATAGGGAAGGGCTGATACTCCTACAACAGCAGAAAAGGGGGAATCTCCCCAGGGTTCTCCCTAGCAAGGAAATGAGAGCATCTAGCCAAAAATGGGTGTGTTTTCCACACCTTTGCTTCTCTCTAACCATCTACCTGCGGCGGTCGTTGCCTGCATGTCTCTGGGCAGAACACGCTCTCCCTTTTCCCAACCCCTCTAAAGACATTACGTGGTTTCACCAAACCTCTCCTCAGGGCCCATCGCCCTCCAGCTGTGCCAGGTAACAGAACCGCCCCTTGCTCTGCCCCTGCCACAGCTGCTGTGCCCTTCCTGCAGCCCCAGCGCTGCCTCCCCACCTGTGGCTGGATGCAGCCTACAAGAAGGGGGGCAGGTCCCTGCTGCCGGGGGAATGGGGCAGTGCTTGGCTACCGAGGGAGAGCTTCATGCACAAGTAGGGTCCTTCTGGCCTTCCTCAGAGAGGAAGGTGAAGAACACCAACCCTTTGTGGTGCTGCTCAGCTACTACCTGAAGAGGACAGAAATGTTTGCAGACTGCAATGCTGGCTTTGGAAACTAATGAGGTAAGAGGAGAGGAGAACTGAACTGGACTGGCTTTAGTGGGAATGGGCTGGAGGTTGTGAGTGCTTGGCTCGCAGAAGGTGGGTGTGCTGTGGGTCGCCTCTTCCCTGCCTCAGGCTGGAGGAGGGCTCCTGGGGCTTTAGCGTGGCTGAAGCTACCAAATACAAACCCAGTGTAACTGAACATGAGTGTAACTCTGCCAAGTACCTGCTTAGTCTTGCTTTAAAAAAAAAAAAAAGGCAACAAATCTAAATCAAAATAGACTCTTGCAGTGTGTGAAGCTATTGTGGACTTTTCTCCTGCTGCTTGTTGTGACTTCTGTGTACTCGGTGGTATGGTGATTTCTTAAACTTCCAATGTCGTGCTAGGTGATAACTTAAAGAAACTGGAATTACTGGAATAAGATAAAAGTGGTTTCACTTGTATAGTCCTGTATGCATTAGTTGTACTGTATAGCCTTCAAATGACTTAAAGGTTTTATGTGAGAACTTTGTTCTGGTGTGGCTGCCCTGGCTTGTGCCTCCATCCTCAGGCTGCACTGCTCCTCCTGTCAGCCGTGAGGGGTTCCTCCACTACCTTGAAGTCTTACTTTCTGTAAAGTTTGTTTTGACTTGCGTGTTGGTATGTTGCCCCAGCCAGTACTTTGTCACGTGTTGTTTAAACTTCTTGCCCTTTCATGACAGTACTTGGGAGCCCTGTGTAAGAGCAGACAAGTCAGAGGGAAGACAGGTGTGAGAAGTGACTCCTTGCTGGGTGCTAGACCAGCTGTAGGGAAGCTGCGGCGCTAATGCAGGCTAATGCACCCTTCCGCTGGGGTCAGGCGGGAGAAGCAGGGGAAACTTCAACAACAACATGGAGACGGATGCGTTTCTGAAAGATGAACCTTGCTAGATTTGTTCTAGGCAGGTTTCTCTGAAGTAATTACTGTGCTGCTTGAAATTTAAAAGTGCTTTTCCTCAAAAATAATCATCGCCCTGTGAGATGTGGCAAAGGATAACCTACCGCATCAATTGAAGCGCTGCAGTCACCCTTCCAGAGTCCGTGTATTAACTGCGCTAGGACCAGGGCAGCTGCCTGTGTGGGGAGGAGTGGGATAAGCAATATTCTCTCCTGTGCAGGCCTGTAATGCTTCCCAGGGCCCTCAGTGTGTTTGTTTATCCCAGCGCTTTTAAAACAATCTAATGAATTGCAATTATGAAGAGAAATGTCTCCTAGGTACATAATAGATAATAAGTGTCTAAATACTTGGGATTCTATTGGAACAAAAATAATTACTCTATTAGTATACCTCATAGGTATGTTAAAACCTGCCAAACATCATTATCGGGGAGCGCGTGGCAACAACATGAAACTGGCATAATATTCAACAGCAGCCTTGTAGGACCTGAAATCTCCTCTCCTCCCATGGTGGATGTCAGTGAGACCAAGGGTTTAACTTAAGGGTATCCTGCCTGATTGCTAGTTCCAGAAAATAAGTGCTTGTAATCAGTCATGCTGATCACAGGGAAAGGCAGGCATCAATAACATAGAAGTCAATTTTTAAAGGCTCTTAAGGAAAGGTGGCTTGTGACAACTTTTCTCATTACCCATTAGATAGCATATTCTGGGGGATATATCCCCTGTATCTTTGCATCTGACTAATCATTGAGGCGATAATTTGGCCCACTTTGAATGTGGCATTCCAGGAGTTTTAAAGGGAAAAATATGATGGCACTGACAGATTCGGGAAGCGCAGCTGGGTGCAACCGTTGGGTACGGATGGGTCCGGCTGTCGGAAGTCCTGTGCCTAGGGACACTGCTGCGCTAGGGATGGCATCACGGGCCCCCCCCGACTGACTCCCTTCTCTCTCTCTTCACCGCGGCGGGAGGTAGGATGGGCCGGGCGGCTCAGCCGGTGTCGGTGTCGGTGCGTACCGAGGCAGGCTCTGCTGCAAGGGCACACGGACGGT